>NC_057795.1:441609340-441623871 GCF_018294505.1 Triticum aestivum
GAAGAAAACACAGCTAACCAGTACACACCCATCCTACCTCTCGATGCTAGGAATCACCCTAGACATCGTCCAAGAAAAACTTTTGAGACGGGGAGATCACAATCTCGAATAGCATGGGATCAAATTTATATACGCGCGCTCTAAGGGGTGCCCCCCTCTCGGTCCCAACCGGAAACACCCATGCCCCCTGACCGGATGACTGGCTTTAATCCAGGGCCATGGAACCATCATCACGGCCTCTCCTTTTGGTGTGTACCAGGAAAGCGGTTTGCAACTTACTAAACCATATTCCTTACGGAAAACATGTGGTAGTACAGGGAAGGAAATGAGAGGAACTGGACCGATACGGTTTGACACTGAAGTCACATAGTCCGGCATAAGACTGGCATGCTACAACACTGCCATCTCACCCATCCTCATGCCAACACATGGCCATTCATACTCACATCCATCCACTTATGGATCATCGAACTCACTTGCCTCATTATCGCATAAAATAACGTTCATCGATATGCTTCTCAACATGCCATAAAACTAACTAAATGCAAAACATGCCAAGACACTCATCATATCAAAAGTTCAAACATGCTTGCCTGCTTCAGAGTAGTCGGAGCCTAGCTCGGTGAAGTTCGCGGCTCCGTCACCTCCTTCGGTATCTACGGTATAAAGAAAATATATGCGCTATCGTAAATACCAAGAGGTGCACAAAAAGTATTCCAAATATTTTTCAAATAAATCTGATAAAAAACTAGACAAAATTTTAAAGAGAACAGAAAAAGAATCAATCAAAAATACTTTTCTGCTTAAAAGTTATAAGGGTTTTTGTCCAGGGACTCGTCTGTAATGAAACAGAAGATTTCCAGGGGCTAGCTTGTAAAAACAGAAAACGCTTCGGCAGAAACTACGCCAGCCCAAGGGGAAAACGTACTTTGCCCGAAGGCGCTTCCAGAAAACGTTTCAACAGAGTGAGCGGAGAGGCTGACGGTGGGGTCCCACGCGTCAGGTTTGAACTTCAAAAAAAAAAAAGGGGGGGAAACGAAGCTCGTCGGCGCCCGAGAGCCGTGGTGGTCGCCGGCGGCGATCCACGGCGAGGCAGGGGGATCGGAGGGTACCTCCGTGCTCAGGGCGCCATTCCGCGTCGGTTGGTGGTGGTGGTGGTCGCCGGCGAGTACCACGTCGACGACGAGCTTTGCTCCGGCGGACGGTGGCTCGGGTGGTCGAGGAACTCGTCGGAGAGGGCTGCAGAGATCAAATCGACGAGGGGGTTAGGCTTCTGGTGGCTAGAGAGAGTAACAGGCGGGGCTTGGGCGCCGGAGATGGCCTCACCGGAGTGAATCGCGGTGGAGGCAGAGGCGGATCGGGGCGGCCGGAGTTGGGGGAGGAGACCTCCTCGAGGTCCTCCGAGTGGCCTGGCGTGGTGTTGGTGAGGAGTGGGGAAGAGGTGTGCACGAGGGTGAGCTCAGGGGCCCTTTTTATAGGCGGCCCGAGGCGGTTGCCGTGAACAGGGATCTCCGGCGAGTGATTACGGCGGTGCCGTGGATGTGCAGGGGGATTAGGGGCTTGGGCATCGCCGTTGAGGTCCACCGGTCCCATTTAGGCGCTAAACGGGCTGGGGTTTGGCGTTATGGGTGAGCTCGACGGAACGGGGGTGGCGCGGTCCGTCGGCGGCAGGGAGCACGTTCCGTGCTTGCTGGGCCACGGCGACGGTGCCACGGGCGTGCGCTGGCACGGCAGGGACACGCGGAGAGCCAAGGGGCTTTGGGCGGCGCTGAACGGCGTTCTGCCGTGGTGTGCCTTCTGTCGGCCGCCACGGGAGGTCCCAACGCCGCAGAAGACGCCGGCGAGGGCGGGCCAGCGTGCCACCGACGCCAGGAAGGCTCCACGCACGCGTGTGAAGCTCCGGACAAGAGGGAGAGGCTGCGAGGAACGTGCCAAGTACACTGTCTACGCGTGAGAGAAACTGACGAACGCAAACGACACTGAAACTGAATTTTTATGAATTTTGAACAGCAGCAGTGCATGCAAGGTGTTCGACAGAATGAAATTGGCCTCTGGAGATTTTTCCTTGAGCTGATTTTTGGTGGAGTGGCTTCTCATTGCTCAAGTAGGCTGCCTGAATTTTGGTGGAATTTTTGGGGGAGTGTAGATATGAATTTCATCAAATTTGGCAAATCTGGTCCAAACTTGCAGAGACTGAATTTTGAAAAATTTGAAAAGAGAAGGAGTGGATCAAGATGGTTCTGGGTTGTGGGTACCAAGGACTATCCAGGAGAGTTGGTTTGAGGTCAAAACTCAAATGAAAAGGAGTACTTGCTTTGAAAATCCCCCAGGCTCCAAATAGTTTTCAGATTTGTTTTGAGAGGAAAAATAATTAGAATAAAATCCAAAACTTGTTTGGATCAGTTGGGACAGATAACTTAGGTTGATCACAGGGTGTAGGGGAGGTTTTGGAGGGGTTTTACCACATGGGCAAAAATGCCAAGTCAAGGATGGTTCCAAGATATGAAAATCCCCAAATTTTCATAGAGCTTCATTTTAAAATAAAGCAAATTAAACTCCAAAAATGAATTTGAGAGAGAACCAACAGAGAAGAAGTTTCAAAAGATCAAACACCAAAGTTTGAAAAAAAATACTTGCCAAAGCAAAGGAAGTTTTTAAGTGGAAGGTTTTTCTGAAAAAGAAAAATTTTAAATAGCCTCTCCTCAAAAACCACAAAGTTTTTGATAAAAACCAAATAAAAATTTTGGAGTGTCACAACACCTACCCCCTTAGGAAAAATCTCATCCCCGAGATTTCAGCTGATCCTTAAATAGGTGTGGATGCTCTGTCCGAAGAAAATCCTCGCTTTCCCAAGTTGCTTCACTGTCGGTGTGATTGCTCCACTGGACTTTGAAAAACTTGATGGTCTTCTGTCGGGTCCTCCTTTCCGATTCCTCTAATATTCTTACGGGACGTTCTCGATAAGTGAGGTCTGGCTGCACATCAATGTTTTCATGGGATACTTGTTTCTCTGGGTTGCTTACGCACTTCCTTAATTGAGAGACGTGGAACACGTCGTGAATGTCGGACAAGTCTTCGGGTAAGTCTAGCTGGTAGGCTACAGTGCCTCTTCGTGCCACTATGCAGAATGGTCCAATGAATCTTGGTGCTAACTTTCCTTTAATCTTAAACCGTTGCAATCCTCTCATCGGGGACACTCTCAGGTATACGAACTCACCGAGTTCGAAGCTGACCCTACGATGTTTCTGATCATAATAACTCTTCTGTCGACTTTGAGCGGTCTTAAGTCGGTCTCTGATTAGCTTGACCTTTTCCTCGGCTTCTCTGAGCATGTCTGGTCCGAAGATGCGGCTGTCTCCGGTCTCTGACCAATTTAACGGGGTACGACACCTTCGTCCATATAAGGCCTCAAATGGTGCGATTTGTAGGCTGGCCTGGTAGCTATTGTTATACGCGAACTCGGCGTATGGCAGGCTTTCTTCCCAGCTGGTTCCATATGTGAGGACACATGCTCTCAGCATGTCTTCTAAAACCTGTTTTACGCGTTCTGTTTGTCCATCAGTCTGTGGGTGGTATGCGGTACTGAAGGCTAGTTGGGTTCCCAGAGCCTGTTGTAAATGCTCCCAAAATCTTGAGACGAACTGGGTGCCTCTGTCGGATATTATAGTCTTCGGGACACCGTGCAGACAAACTATACGGGAGAGATAAATCCTGGCAAGCCTCTGAGTGTTGTAGGTCGTCTTCACTGGAATAAAGTGTGCCACTTTGGTCAACCTGTCAGTGATGACCCATATGGCATCATTCCCGTGTCGTGACCGAGGTAGTCCGACAATAAAATCCATCCCTATTTCATCCCATTTCCACTCAGGTATTTTGTTTGGTTGCAGTAGTCCGGCTGGTCTCTGATGTTCAGCTTTTATGCGTTGACATGAGTCGCAACATGCAATGAAGGCGGCTATGTCCCTCTTCATACCGTGCCACCAAAATCTTTCCTGAATATCCTTATACATTTTGGTTCCTCCAGGGTGAATTGAATATGGAGTGGTGTGTGCTTCGGCTAAAATTTGCTGTTTAAGGTCTTCTATGTTTGGTACGCAGAGCCTTTCTCCGTACCATAATATTCCTTCATTGTCTATTACGAATTCTGAGGCCTTGCCCATACTCAACTTTCTTTTGATGCCTTCGATGCTGGTGTGACCGGGCTGAGCTTCTTTAATTTTCTCCACAAGGTTGGGTTGTATTTCCAAGTTTGATATGGTGCCTTCTGCTACCATTATCAAGTTGAGCTTGGCCAATTCTTGTTGGAATTCGGGCCTCAAGCTGTGCAGATTATTTCCGTCGGAGCTGGGGTTCCGACTAAGAGCATCGGCCACTACATTTGCTTTTCCTGGATGGTAATGGATACCAACATCATAATCCTTTACCAGTTCCAACCAGCGTCGTTGCCGTAAATTTAGTTCTGGCTGCGTGAAAATATATTTGAGACTTTTGTGATCCGTATATATTTCACATCGATTCCCAAGTAAGAAATGCCTCCATTCCTTGAGTGCATGAATAACTGCTGCCATTTCTAAGTCATGAGTGGGATAATTTTCCTCATGCTTGCAAAGTTGCCTTGAAGCGTTGGCGACAACCTTGCCTTCTTGCATCAACACGCATCCTAGACCCTTTCTGGACGCGTCACAATATACTTCAAAATTCTTGTGTATGTCGGGTACAATTAATACCGGTGCTGTTGTTAACTTCCGCTTTAGCTCTTGGAAACTTTTCTCGCAGGCTTCTGTCCATTCAAACTTCTTATCTTTCTTGAGCAACTGTGTCATAGGCTTGGCTATGGTGGAAAATCCTTCAATAAATCTGCGGTAATATCCTGCCATTCCCAAGAAACTCCGTATGTCCGTTACGCTGGCTGGTGACTTCCAGCCAAGTACGGCCTTGACTTTCTCTGGGTCCACTGCGATACCGTCTTGAGTCAGCACGTGGCCTAGAAAACCTACTTGTCTTAGCCAAAATTCGCACTTGCTGAACTTCGCATACAATTGGTGTTTTCTTAGCTCTCCTAGCACAATCCTGAGATGTTCTGCGTGCTCTTCTGGTGTCTTGGAGTATACCAGAATATCGTCGATGAATACCACGACGAACTTGTCCATAAACTTCATAAATACTTTGTTCATGAGGTGAACAAAATATGCTGGGGCGTTAGTTAATCCAAATGGCATCACTGTGAACTCGTACAGTCCATATCTGGAGGTGAAGGCTGTTTTGGGGATATCTTCCGTTCGTACCTTCAATTGATGGTATCCTGACCTTAAGTCATTTTTTTAGAATACCTTGGCCTGAGCGAGTTGATCAAACAAATCGTTTATCCTTGGCATCGGGTATTTGTTTTTGACTGTGACCATGTTAAGTGCTCGATAGTCAATACACAATCTCAGCGTTCCATCCTTCTTTTTGGCAAATAAAATTGGTGATCCCCAAGGTGAGGAGCTGGCTCGAATGTATCCTTTTTCCAGTAATTCCTTTATTTGCTTCTTCAACTCGATCAACTCGGATGGTGCCATTCTGTATGGTTTCTTGTATATGGGGGTGGTTCCTGGTGCTAGCTCAATGCGGAATTCTATTTCTCGATCTGGTGGCATGCCGGGTAGCTCTTCAGGGAATACATCTGGAAATTCACACACTACTGGAACCTTGTTTAGCTCAGAAACGCCCACCTTATTTAATCTCGGTTGCCGGGGTATTTTTCCTTCCTTGGCTGATACTCTTATTGTCTTCCCTTGGTGGTGTGTGAGGATTACGGTCATGTTGAAACAGTCGATAAAACCCTTATTGGTGGTTAGCCAATCCATCCCTAGGATGACATCCAGTCCTTTATTTTCCAACACAATAAGATTTGCGTGAAACTCCAATCCTTCGAACTCAGTGACCACATTCTGACAGTAATTCTGAGTAACTTGCTGAATCCCAGGGGACTTGATGGTCATGGATTTCTCCAAAGGAAGCATCGAAAAATTATTTTGCAAAGCAAAACTTTTCGAAATGAAAGAGTGACAGGCTCCAGAATCAAACAAAACCATTGCAGGTATTGTGTTGACAGGAAGCGTACCGAGTATGATATCCGGAGCATTATGTGCCTCCTCTTTGGTTACGTGGTTCAGATGACCCTTCCTGTGGTTATTGTTGGGATTGAAATTGTTTCGCTTGGGCGCGGAATTGTTGCCGTTGTTTGGCTTTGGGGTTGAATTCCTTGGCTTGGGGCACTGTTTGGCATAGTGCCCTTCTTCTCCACAAGCGTAACAAGTAACGCCGGGGCGATAGGTGAATTCCTTGTCCCTTGCATGATAATTCCTGATTGGGCGTGAGACATTGGATGAGGATTTGTGTGTCCCACCCTTTTGAAAATCTGTCTTGCTTCGGGGATTGCGAGCATGATTAGTCTGGTCCCTTTTTCGCTTGCGGATATCTTCCAGACTGCGTCTCTCATTTTCCAGAGTAATGGCTTTGTCCACCAGTGTTTTAAAATCAGGAAAAGTGTGCACGACCAGTTGACATTTAAGCGCGGGCGCCAGACCGTCAAGGAATTTCTCCATCTTCTTGCTTTCAGTCATACGCTCTTCATTGGCGTAGCGGGACAATAGGGTAAATTGACTGTTGTAATCTGACACTGTCATGTTCCTTTGTTTGAGGTCATCGAATTCTCTCTTCTTGATTTTCATAATACTCTTAGGAATGTGTGCACCACGGAAACCTTCCTTGAAATCATCCCAGGTTATGTCATTTTCGTTGGGATGCATGTGCAGAAAATTCTCCCACCACGATGCGGCTGCTCATGTGAGATAGTGTGGAGCATATAGTACTTTCTCGAGATCTGAACATTTTGCAATAATTAATTTCCTCTCCATATCTCGAAGCCAGTCCTCGGCTTCAAGAGGCTTGTCAGTGTAAGAAAATGTTTGAGGACGTGTCTTCTATAGCTCAGATAACTTGGAATGCTGCTGATACTGTCCATGATGATTCCCCATGTTGATGACTTGGTTCATCATCTCACGATGTTGTTGCTGACTCTGCTCATAAAGGCGGCACCTTTGTGAAAGTGCCGATTCACTGCCCTGTTGGTTTGACTGTCCCTGAGTGAACTCGTTGCTGGGTTGTGTATCATAATTTTCCTCTGGTGGAGTTGGCATGGAGCGAGTCCAAGGACGAGACATTTTTCACTCTGGGGATATATTTTTGTAAAACTCATAAGAAAAGCGGAAAGAGTTGCAAAAACAAATCCATAAATGCATAAAGCTGGCAGATAAAATTAAATACCCAAGCTTACTTAAGAAAAACAAATCGACTTGCGCACGGATAAGGACTGCTCATTGCATATCTTACACGCGGGCGATAATTATACAATACATCACTCAGGATATGCGTACATAATCTTGACATGTTATTTAGGCTAGTGCACTTCTCTAGATCCTACATGATGCGCAAACAGGCTACTTCTCACAACCTACGTACATATCTTACAAAGCGGTACAATACATGGCAGCTAGGCGTACTCAGGCAGAGATGTTGACGACCTCCTTTGCCCTGCCGAGGGCGAGGCGTAGCGAGGTTGGGGACTCGACTTCCTCCTCGCTAATGGGCTCCATATGCGTAGTGTTGCGTAGAGTGGACGGAGCGGTTGCCAGGGGCGGAGCAACACGTACAGGAGTGGGCGCGAAGGGTGGTGCAGTGCGTGCTGAAGTGGGTGCAATGACTTGGTTGAATTCTTCGGTGGAAGGCAGGCGACGAGTAGGCTTAAAAGATGCTGAGGACGAGACCAAAGTCAGTGGCGGTGCGATGGGTAGGAGCTCCCTCCTGTTGGCAGCACAGCCATGAACTGAGTCCATGCGGGTAGCTACGAAGTTGTCCACCAGGTTGTCGAAGGCTGCCTCCAGGGCCCGGAGATACTCAATGAGCATCTCAAAAGCCTCGTCTCGTTCTCCTCTGGGGCAGGAGTATGCGTAGTGACAGGTGTAAGGCACATGGCATGGAAGATAACGGTAACGACGAGTCTTCATCACGGGAAGGACATCCCTGAGACGAGCTATCGCCTCGCGGGCTGCCATCTGCATAGCATGCCTCTCCGTAGGCATGGCTCTTCCCACGAACCGGAAGTGGCGTAACTCACCACGCCCTCCCTTGAACTGCACCGCGGCCTGGTGCATGGTCAGACTGTCGTTGACTCGATGCTGGCAGAGTGTGAAGACTGGGCGCACAGATGGCCCCATCGTGACCTGAACGATGAAGGAAAGAAGCTTGACGAACCCATCGGGCACGTTGGCGAAGGTCTGAGACTCGCAGCTGTTGTCGGCCATCTACAAAAGTAGGCAAAAATTCTGCATGGTCAGATCATAAATTTATGCTGACTGACAGAAAATGACTACAATTGCAAAAATATAAATTAGCTCTATCATGCTAATAACCAATTAGCGATCGCACCTAGTGGCTTCCTACAGTCAGCCTGGCTCTGGTACCAAGCTTGTCACGACCAGTTTTCCAATAAAAATATTTATTGAGAAACCAATCTTTTAAGTCCAGTATGAGAGAAATTCTCCTCACTGGTAGACAATTTCTTGATACAATAAGCCAGTAGCATAAAATATATTACAGGGTCGAACTACGGTTGCTCAACCAAATTATTACAAGCACGCCAATAATTATACATAATGGCGGACCTGACACAGTGGTGTGGAGGCATACTACTGACTCGAGGATAGGGCGGTGGTGGAAAAAAAAACACAGCGGGGAGAGAAATACAAGACTCTAAGTCTATCATCTCATCGAGCGTCGAGGTGAGGCTCGATGAATTTATTTGGTAGCGGAAGCGGATATAAAACAGTGACCAAATCCAGGGTCGCACGAGACTGACTGGGACTCCTCTAGGTGTCGGACTCGCTATCAAACTCTTCATCCATGAGATCGCCTTCGTCAGCATCTGGCCAAATCAACAAGCCAGTGAGTACTTTGAAAGTACTCGCAAGACAGTTTGGACGTAAGATATAACAAATGCATGCATGGTTGCATCATGATTAATTCACCAATGTACATTTCAAAAAAATTAGCATAACAAGGTAAGTAAGAAGGGAAACGGCGGTAGTCCGCCTGAAATCCCAACAGAACATAAATAACTACCGATCGGGTGTCTGAAGCGACGCCTCGAAAGGTGAACAAATAAATATAAGGAAATGATGCCACAGTCGGGCGTCTTAGCGACACCACATAAAGGGCTTAAAAAGAAATACCACAGACGGATGTCGGGGCGACATCACAGAAAGGGCTTTAAAAGAAATGCCACAGTCGGACGTCGGGGCGACATCACAGAAAGGGCTTGAAAAGAAATGCCACAGTCGGACGTCGGGGCGACATCACAGAAAGGGCTTGAAAAGAAATGCCACAATCGGACGTCGGGGCGACATCACAGAAAGGGCTTTTATTCACAGGTAAATAATACTCATAATAAACATTTAATTCATAAGAATAAATGGGTTAGTCCATCCACAGGGATAATCATTTAACCGGAGTTAGCATTCGAGCGAATCACCGGAGTCTCTGCCATCAAAACTGACATTTGATTAGGATAAGATAATATCGACCTGGGACAGGGAATAGATGATTTGGAGGAATATATGACTCTGCAGAGTTTGTACAAAATTGTTCCCACAGCCAACGGATTTCCGTAGTCACGAAGGACTAGTTCCGTTTACGGTATTTCGGAAGAAAACGCAGCTAACCAGTACACACCCATCCTACCTCTCGATGCTAGGAATCACCCTAGACATTGTCCAAGAAAAACTTTTGAGATGGGGAGATCACAATCTCGAATAGCATGGGATCAAATTTATATACGCGCGCTCTATGGGGTGCCCCCCTCTCGGTCCCAACCGGAAACACCCATGCCCCCTGACCGGATGACTGGCTTTAATCCAGGGCCATGGAACCATCATCACGGCCTCTCCTTTTGGTGTGTACCAGGAAAGCGGTTTGCAACTTACTAAACCATATTCCTTACGGAAAACATGTGGTAGTACAGGGAAGGAAATGAGAGGAACTGGACCGATACGGTTTGACACTGAAATCACATAGTCCGGCATAAGACTGGCATGCTACAACACTGCCATCTCACCCATCCTCATGCCAACACGTGGCCATTCATACTCACATCCATCCACTTATGGATCATCGAACTCACTTACCTCATTATCGCATAAAATAACGTTCATCGATATGCTTCTCAACATGCCATAAAACTAACTAAATGCAAAACATGCCAAGACACTCATCATATCAAAAGTTCAAACATGCTTGCCTGGTTCAGAGTAGTCGGAGCCTAGCTCGGTGAAGTTCGCGGCTCCGTCACCTCCTTCGGTATCTACGGTATAAAGAAAATATATGCGCTATCGTAAATACCAAGAGGTGCACAAAAAGTATTCCAAATATTTTTCAAATAAATCTGATAAAAAACTAGACAAAATTTTAAAGAGAACATAAAAAGAATCAATCAAAAATACTTTTCTGCTTAAAAGTTATAAGGGTTTTTGTCCAGGGACTTGTCTGTAATGAAACAGAAGATTTCCAGGGGCTAGCTTGTAAAAACAGAAAACGCTTCGGCAGAAACTACGCCAGCCCAAGGGGAAAACGTACTTTGCCCGAAGGCGCTTCCAGAAAACATTTCAACAGAGAGAGCAGAGAGGCTGACGGTGGGGTCCCACGCGTCAGGTTTGAACTTCAAAAAAAAGGGGGGGGGGAAACGAAGCTCGTCGGCGCCCGAGAGCCGCGGTGGTCGCCGGCGGCGATCCACGGTGAGGCAGGGGGATCGGAGGGTACCTCCATGCTCAGGGCGCCATTCCGCGTCGGTTGGTGGTGGTGGTGGTCGCCGGCGAGTACCACGTCGACGGCGAGCTTTGCTCCGGCGGACGGCGGCTCGGGTGGTCGAGGAACTCGTCGGAGAGGGCTGCAGAGATCAAATTGACGAGGGGGTTAGGCTTCTGGTGGCTAGTGAGAGTAACAGGCGGGGCTTGGGCGCCGGAGATGGCCTCACCGGAGCGAATCACGGTGGAGGCAGAGTCGGATCGGGGCGACTGGAGTTGGGGGAGGAGACCTCCTCGAGGTCCTCCGAGTGGCCTGGTGTGGTGTTGGTGAGGAGTGGGGAAGAGGTGTGCACGAGGGTGAGCTCGGGGGCCCTTTTTATAGGCGGCCCGAGGCGGTTGCCGTGAACGGGGATCTCCGGCGAGTGATTACGGCGGTGCCGTGGATGTGCAGGGGGATTAGGGGCTTGGGCATCGCCGTTGAGGTCCACCGGTCCCATTTAGGCGCTAAACGGGCTGGGGTTTGGCGTTATGGGTGAGCTCGACGGAACGGGGGTGGCGCGGTCCGTCGGCGGCAGGGAGCACGTTCCGTGCTTGCCGGGCCACGGCGATGGTGCCACGGGCGTGCGCTGGCACGGCAGGGACACGCGGAGAGCCAAGGGGCTTTGGGCGGCGCTGAACGGTGTTCTGCCGTGGTGTGCCTTCTGTCGGCCGCCACGGGAGGTCCCGACGCCGCAGAAGACGCCGGCGAGGGTGGGCCAGCGTGCCACCGACGCCAGGAAGGCTCCACGCACGCGTGTGAAGCTCCGTACAAGAGGGAGAGGCTGCGAGGAACGTGCCAAGTGCACTGTCTACGCGTGAGAGAAACTGACGAACGCAAACGACACTGAAACTGAACTTTTGTGAATTTTGAACAGCAGCAGTGCATGCAAGGTGTTCGACAGAATGAAATTGGCCTCTGGAGATTTTTCCTTGACCTGATTTTTGGTGGAGTGGCTTCTCATTGCTCAAGTAGGCTGCCTGAATTTTGGTGGAATTTTTGGGGGAGTGTAGATATGAATTTCATCAAATTTGGCAAATCTGGTCCAAACTTGCAGAGACTGAATTTTGAAAAATTTGAAAAGAGAAGGAGTGGATCAAGATGGTTCTGGGTTGTGGGTACCAAGGACTATCCAGGAGAGTTGGTTTGAGGTCAAAACTCAAATGAAAAGGAGTACTTGCTTTGAAAATCCCCCAGGCTCCAAATAGTTTTCAGATTTGTTTTGAGAGGAAAAATAATTAGAATAAAATCCAAAACTTGTTTGGATTAGTTGGGACAGATAACTTAGGTTGATCACAGGGTGTAGGGGAGGTTTTGGAGGGGTTTTACCACATGGGCAAAAATGCCAAGTCAAGGATGGTTCCAAGATATGAAAATCCCCAAATTTTCATAGAGCTTCATTTTAAAATAAAACAAATTAAACTCCAAAAATGAATTTGAGAGAGAACCAACAGAGAAGAAGTTTCAAAAGATCAAACACCAAAGTTTGAAAAAAAAATCCTTGCCAAAGCAAAGGAAGTTTTTAAGTGGAAGGTTTTTCTGAAAAAGAAAAATTTTAAATAGCCTCTCCTCAAAAACCACAAAGTTTTTGATAAAAACCAAATAAAAATTTTGGAGTGTCACATCATGTGCATTGCAATGGTACATAATTAGAATAATACTTATTCACAAACTTGATACAAAACACTCTAACTTTGATATACAAATATCACTAGAGATATATTATGTTTCAACTAGAATATATTCCTTCGGTTGTTTTGGTGAGGTCAGGGAGGGACGTGGTTGGTTTTAAGATACTAATTATGGGTTTTTCTGCAAATTGGTAGACAAGTGGGATGTTGGTGAGAAAAGGCAACAACTTACCTCATAGTCGTTAGATGTAGATCTAATGGTCAGAAGCGACAGATGGCAGACACACCATCATCACCAGCTTAGTCTTCTGTAGGAGTACTAGCAAGATCCGTGCATTGCACGAAACATCAAGATGCATTTTTGATAAAACACTTGTTGTGATTGACCCATGCAGGAGTAATCCCATGTGTAAAAACTAATGATATCTCGAGAAATAGGAGATAAGGTGAAGAGGAGTGGGGCGTGGTGGTGATTGGTGGTCGGACTGAGCAGGGGCATGGGGATTGATGACGCCGGCAGCGGCCACCAGGCCAGTTTGTTCCAGAGGCTTCCTTTCTTAATTTCTCAACAATGAGGTTGTTGGAGATAAGGATGAACGAGGGAAGGCCTTGTCTGCAAATGTGGAGAGGGGTGTGGGTATCTTTTAGTTTAATTTCCATCCGTCAGATATAGATCAGACGGTCTATATTGCAAGATGGCACGCGTACCATCATCACCAACTCAGTTTTTTATAAGAGAAGAAATATAAGTATGGAGATAAGGAGGGGGTGATGGCGGCACGCTTTTTGGCTTACTCTAGTCCTAGTAGTCATACTAGGTGATCTAAGCACGTGTAGATTTATTCTTTTTCACGTCTCGTGTTCGCCGTACTACCACGACTGTTGATGAATAGACGGTAAGTTATTCACGGGGAAACCCTTGTTGAGCGTTTTTGCGAGAGAGAGAGAGAGAGAGACAGTGTGCGTGTGTGATATGTCTAGAGACTGAGGCAATGATAACAGATTCTTTGTGTCTATGTGTGTGGAGGATAGAGAGAGACATGTACATGGGGCTTTGTGTTGTGTAACGTGGAGACACATATACATAATTAGAGAGTGAGTGTGTGAGATACACATGCGGACATGGGGAGAGATGAGGATCCAGATAAATGGGTGTTTGTGCGTGTCTGTGTGTGTTTGTGCGTGCGTTTGTGTTTGAGAGGGAGTGTGTGTATGTGGAGTAGAGAGACCACTAATGATGTAAACCTAGTATAAGGGAAGGGGGGATGGTGTGACATGTGTAGTAGCGGGATAGCATGGGTGCGGACGGGGGGAGCAGACTATTTGGAAGAGACATCGAGTGTGTGTGGGAGAGGGGTGTGAGAGCGAGCGAGAGAGAGAGAGAGAGAGAGCTAGCGATGGAGAGAGAGAGAGGAAGAGAGGGGCGAGAGAGGGGTCGTTTGTGTCCATAAATGGCGTATAGATAGGGAGACAATGTTGATGTTGTTTGAAATTGTCCTATGTACGGAGGCGCGAGGGAAGCGAGTCATCGTGTGTGTGTGTGTGTGTGTGTGTGTGTTAGGGACTTCATGAGAGATCTAGAATAGATGGTGTAGAGAACAATGTGTGAGAATGAGAACGATGATACATTAGGGAGCTATGGAAAGAGTCACAACATATATGTATACAGGGAAGGAGCTGGGGCGGGTCCGCATGTGGGAGAGATAGAAAAGAGGAGAGTGGTGCACAAGGATACAAAGTGTGCTTGTCTGCAGTGGGGTGATGTATGAGGTGAGTGTGCGAGAACCACATAACTAGGGAGATAGACGTTTGGGGGCGGTGTTTAGTGTGTATGGGAAAGATACACTCTACATAGTGCGTGTACTTGGGAAAGAGAGATGCCGGTAGACCTAGATAGTGGGGGAAGAGATGTGTGCATGCCCAAGAGACAAAGTGATAGAGACCTATATTGGGATCCGGACTTTAGAAGAGAGAGGGGTGTTAATGTGCTCGTGTGTTGGTGTTTGGGGCAGAGAACGACTT
>NC_057795.1:441624095-441769802 GCF_018294505.1 Triticum aestivum
CTTCAGATAAAGAGTGAGGTGTCTATATTTGAGGGACTTTAGCATAATTGAGATATACATGGTCAATAGTGTGTGCACTCGTGGTTGATCAATTTGTTTCACAGTTTGGACTATGAGATAACGATACTTTTGAACATGCATGATATACCTTGATGTACCAGGATTACAAACCTAAGATTGGAATTTTGGAATTCAACTCCGTCATTACCTTTTGTAATTCATTTAAACGGAGGTACATTTTTAAGCCGGGATTTCGTGATTTCAAATACATATATCAAACCTAGAGATATACACATACGGTCATGTTCAAACTTTATAATCATCCACTTTATTCATATACATACATGATGCCTACTACACAACCTTCTTCTTGTAGACGTTGTTGGTCCTGCAAGTTCACAGGTTTGTAGGACAGTAGCAAATTTCCCTCAAGTGGATGACCTAAGGTTTATCAATCCGTAGGAGGCATAGGATGAAGATGGTCTCTCTCAAACAATCCTGCAACCAAATGACAAAGAGTCTCTTGTGTCCCCAACACACCCAATACAATGGTAGATTGTATAGGTGCACTAGTTCGGCGAAGAGATGGTGATACAAGTGCAATATGGATGGTAGATAAAGGTATTTGTAATCTGAAATTATAAAAACAGCAAGATAACTAATGATAAAAGTGAGCGTAAACGGTATTGCAATGATAGGAAACAAGGCCTAAGGTTCATACTTTCACTAGTGCAAGTTCTCTCAACAATAATAACATAGATAGATCATATAACAATCCCTCAACATGCAACAAAGAGTCACTCCAAAGACACTAATAGCGGAGAACAAACGAAGAGATTATGGTAGGGTACGAAACCACCTCAAAGTTATCCTTTCTATTCTATCAATTCAAGAGTTCGTAGTAAAATAGCATGAAGCTATTCTTTCCGCTCAATCCATCATAGAGTTCATACTAGAATAACACCTTAAGACACAAATCAACCAAAACCTTAATGTCACCTAGATACTCCATTGTCACCTCAAGTATCTGTGGGCATGATTATACGATATGCATCACACAATCTCATATTCATCTATTCAACCAACACAAAGTACTTCAAAGAGTGCCCCAAAGTCTCTACCGGGGAGTCAAGAAAATGTGTGCCAACCCCTATGCATAGGTTCATGGGCGGAACCTGCAAGTTGGTCACCAAAACATACATCAAGTGGCACGTGATATCCCATTGTCACCACAGATAAACACGGCAAGACATACATCAAGTGTTCTCAAACAAAAGACTCAATCCGATAAGATAACTTCAAGAGGGAAACTCAATTCATCACAAGAGAGTAGAGGGGGAGAAACATCATAAGGTCCAACTATAATAGCAAAGCTCGCGATACATCAAGATCGTGCCATAGAGAGAACACGAGAGAGAGAGAGAGAGAGAGAGATCAAACACATAGCTACTGGTACATACCCTCAGCCTCGAGGGTGAACTACTCCCTCCTCGTCATGGAGAGCGCTGGGGTGATGAAGACGGCCACCAGTGAAGGATCCCCCTCCGGCAGGGTGCCGGGAAGGGCTCCCGAGAGGTTTTTGGTGGCTACAGAGGCTTCCGGCGGCGGAACTCCCGATCTATCTTGATATTCAATGTTTTTAGGGTACGTAGGCTTATATAGGCGAAAGAAGTCGGTCGGGAGGTGCTCGAGGGGCCCACGAGATAGGGGGGCGTGCCCTATAGGGGGGTGCTGAAGGAAATATGCCCTAGAGGCAATAATAAAGTTAGTATTTATTTTCTTATTTCATGATAAATGTTTATTATTCATGCTAGAATTGTATTAACCAGAAACATAATACATGTGTGAATACATAGACAAACAAAGTGTCATTAGTATGCCTCTACTTGACTAGCTCATGAATCAAAGATGGTTAAGTTTCCTAACCATAGACATGAGTTGTCATTTGATTAACGGGATCACATCATTAGGAGAATGATGTGATTGACTTGACCCATTCCGTTAGCTTAGCACATGATCGTTTAGTATGTTGCTACTGCTTTCTTCATGACTTATACATGTTCCTATGACTATGAGATTATGCAACTCCCGTTTACCGGAGGAACACTTTGTGTGCTACCAAACATCACAACGTAACTGGGTGATTATAAAGGAGCTCTACAGGTGTCTCCGAAGGTACATGTTGGGTTGGCGTATTTCGAGATTAGGATTTTTCACTCCGATTGTCGGAGAGGTATCTCTGGGCCCACTCAGTAATGCACATCACTATAAGCCTTGCAAGCATTGCAACTAATGAGTTAGTTGCGGGATGATGTATTACGGAATGAGTAAAGAGACTTGCCGGTAACGAGATTGAACTAGGTATTGAGATACCGACGATCGAATCTCGGGCAAGTAACATACCGATGACAAAGGGAACAACGTATGTTGTTATGCGGTTTGACCGATAAAGATCTTCGTAGAATATGTGGGAGCCAATATGAGCATCCAGGTTCCGCTATTGGTTATTGACCGGAAACGTGTTTCGGTCATGTCTACATTGTTCTCGAACCCGTAGGGTCCGCACGCTTAAGGTTTCGATGACAGTTATATTATGAGTTTATGAGTTTTGATGTACCGAAGGAGTTCGGACTCCCGGATGAGATCGGGGATATGACGAGGAGTCTCGAAATGGTCGAGACGTAAAGATCGATATATTGAACGACTATATTCGGACTTCAGAAAGGTTCCGAGTGATTCGGGTATTTTTCGGAGTACCGGAGAGTTAAGGGAATTCGCCGGGGAGTATATGGGCCTTATTGGGCCATACGAGAATAGAGGAGAGAGGCCAAAAGGAAGGAGGCCTGCGCCCCCCTCTGGTCCGAATTGGACAAGGGGTGCAGCCCCCTTTTCCTTCTTCATCTCCCCCTCTTTCCCCTTCTCCTACTCCAACAAGGAAGGAGGGAGTCCTACTCCCGGTGGGAGTAGGACTCCCCTTGGCGTGCCCCTCCTAGGCCGGCCGCCCCCTCCCCTTTGCTCCTTTATATATGGGGGCAGGGGGCACCTCTAGACACAACAACAATTGATCCCTTGGAACTCTTAGCCGTGTGCGGTGCCCCCTCCACCATAGTCCACCTCGATAATATTGTAGCGGTGCTTAGGCGAAGCCCTGCGACGGTAGAACATCAAGATCGTCACCACGCCGTCGTGCTGACGGAACTCTCCCTCGACACTCGGCTGGATCGGAGTTCGAGGGACGTCATCGAGCTGAACGTGTGCTAGAACTCGGAGGTGCCGTAGTTTCGGTGCTTGATCAGTCGGGCCGTGAAGACGTACGACTACATCAACCGCGTTGTCATAACGGTTCCGCTTTCGGTCTACGAGGGTACGTGGACAACACTCTCCCCTCTCGTTGCTATGCATCACCATGATCTTGCGTGTGCGTAGGATTTTGTTTTGAAATTACTATGTTCCCCAATAGTGGTATCAGAGCCTAGGTTTTATGCGTTGATGTTATATGCACGAGTAGAACACAAGTGAGTTGTGGGCGATACAAGTCATACTGCTTACCAGCATGTCATACTTTGGTTCGGCGGTATTGTTGGATGAAGCGGCCCGGACCGACATTACGCGTACGCTTACGCGAGACTGGTTCTACCGACGTGCTTTGCACACAGGTGGCTGGCGGGTGTCAGTTTCTCCAATTTTAGTTGAATCGAGTGTGGCTACGCCCGGTCCTTGAGAAGGTTAAAACAGCACTAACTTGACGAACTATCGTTGTGATTTTGATGCGTAGGTAAGAACGGTTCTTGCTCAGCCCATAGCAGCCACGTAAAACTTGCAACAACAAAGTAGAGGACGTCTAACTTGTTTTTGCAGGGCATGTTGTGATGTGATATGGTCAAGACGTGATGAGATATAAGTTGTTGTATGAGATGATCATGTTTTGTTGAAGTTATCGGCAACTGGCAGAAGCCCTATGGTTGTCTCTTTGTTGCATAAGATGCAAGTGCCAAATAATTGCTTTACTTTATCGCTATGCGATAGCAATAGTTGCAAGAGCAATAGTTGGTGAGACGACCATGTGACGACACATTGATATAGATCAAGATGATGAAGATCATGGTGTCGTGCCGGTGACGATAGAGATCATGACAGTACTTTGGAGATGGAGATCAAAGGCACAAGATGATCATGTCCATATCATGTCACATATTTTGATTGCATATGATGTTTATCTGTTATACATCATATTTTGCTTAGTTCGGCGGTAGCATTTTAAGATGATCTCTCACTAATTATCAAGAAGTGTTCTTCCTGAGTATGCACCGTTGCGAAAGTTCTTCGTGCTAAGACACCACGTGATGATCGGGTGTGATAGGCTCTACGTTCAAATACAACGGGTGCAAAACAGTTGCACACGCGGAATACTCAGGTTAAACTTGACGAGCCTAGCATATAACAGATATGGCCTCGGAACACGGAGACCGAAAGGTCGATCGTGAATCATATAGTAGATATGTTCAACATAGTGATGTTCACCATTGAAATTACTCCATCTCATGTGATGATCGGACATGGTTTAGTTGATTTGGATCACGTGATCACTTAGAAGATTAGAGGGATGTCTATCTAAGTGGGAGTTCTTAAGTAATATGATTAATTGAACTTTAATTTATCATGAACTTAGTGCTGGTAGTATTTTGCAAATTATGATGTAGATCAATAGCTCGCGTTGTTGCGTTCATATGTTTATTTTGATATGATTCCTA
Organism: Triticum aestivum; assembly: GCF_018294505.1. NCBI lineage: Eukaryota > Viridiplantae > Streptophyta > Magnoliopsida > Poales > Poaceae > Triticum > Triticum aestivum. The sequence continues at coordinate 441,628,847 of NC_057795.1, forward strand.
GAGAAAAACTATGTTGAAAGATATTAGTAGCAATGATGCGGATTCGATCCGTGATCTGAGGATTATCCTCGTTGTTGCACAGAAAAATTATGTCCTTGATGCACCGCTAGGTGACAAACCTATTGCAGGAGCAAATGCAGACGTTATGAACGTTTGGCCAGCTCAATGTGATGACTACTTGATAGTTTAGTGCACCATGCTTAACAGCTTAGAATCGGGACTTCAAAGACGTTTTGAACGTCATGGACCATATGAGATGTTCCAGGAGTTGAAGTTAATATTTCAAGCAAATACCCGAGTTGAGAGATATGAAGTCTCCAACAAGTTCTATAGCTAAAAGATGGAGGAGAATTGCTCAGCTAGTGAGCAAGTACATAGATTGTCTGAGTACTACAATCGCTTGAATCAAGTGGGAGTTAATCTTCCAGATAAGATAGCGATTGGCAGAGTTCTCTAGTCACCATCACCAAGTTGCTGGAACTTCGTGATGAACTATAATGCAAGGGATGACAAAAAGGATTCCCGAGCTCTTCGTGATGCTGAAATCGACGAAGGTAGAAATCAAGAAAAGAGCATCAAGTGTTGATGATTGACAAGACCACTAGTTTCAAAGAAAAGGGCAAAGGGAAAGAAAGGAAACTTCAAGCAGAATGGCAAGCACGTTGTCACTCCCGCGAAGAAGCCCAAAGCTGGACCAAAGCCTGAAACTGAGTGATTATACTGCAAAAGAAATGGTCACTAGAAGCGAAAATGCCCTGAATATTTGGTGGATAAGAAGGATGGCAAAGTGAACAAGGGTATATTTGATATACATGTTATTGATGTGTACTGTCGGTGTCAAAACCAGCGGATCTCGGGCAGGGGGTCCCGAACTGTGCGTCTAGGCGGATGGTAACAGGAGACGAGGGACACGATGTTTATACCCAGGTTCGGGCCCTCTTGATAGAGGTAAAACCCTACGTCCTACTTGATTAATATTGATGATGTGGGTTACAAGAGTAGATCTACCACGAGATCAAGGAGGCTAAACCCTAGAAGCTAGCCTATGGTATGATTGTTGTTCGTCCTATGGACTAAAGCCATCCGGTTTATATAGACACCGGAGAGGGCTAGGGTTACACAGAGTCAGTTACAATGGTAGGAGATCTACATATCCGTATCGCCAAGCTTGCCTTCCACGCCAAGGAAAGTCCCATCCGGACACGGGACGAAGTCTTCAATCTTGTATCTTCATAGTCTTGGAGTCCGGCCGATGATGGTAGTTTGGCTATCCGGACACCCCCTAGTCCGGGACTCCCTCAGTAGCCCCTGAACCAGGCTTCAATGACGACGAGTCCGGCGCGCATATTGTCTTCGGCATTGCAAGGCGGGTTCCTCCCCCGAATAATTTATAGAAGATTGTGAACACCAGGATAGTGTCCGGCTCTGCAAAAATAAATTCCACATACCACCGTAGAGAGAATAATATTACACAAGATCAATCTGCTGACGTATCCTGTGGCGTGACGTCACACCACTTCCAAGCCTTTACTCGAATTGTTTTTATTGTTCCACCTCAGCGCGTGTAGCGAGGCGGTTTCCTTGGCACGTCTTGTCGAAGCAGAGATCGTGTTCCCCTTATTCCAGGATTCCCATCAATACGGACGTGGGTAACCCAACCGCACCCGTTGCCACGCCCCCTCCATCGAAGGCGGGTTTCAAACGGTCACGGGGATGGCTCTTGGTATTCTTCCTCTTTATAATGAGACCAAGGCCCGTTCTTTTTATTCAATCCTCTATCGAATCCGCCCCTCTCCCTGAGTTCCAACACCCAGGGCTCCGAATTCAGGTACCTTCGATCCTCGACAATGTCCGGTCCTGATCTACGAGGCCGGTGGATGCCCTCCTCCGTCACGGAGGAGGACGTGCTAAAGCTGAGAGATGCCAGGTTTTTAACCTACGAGATTTTGCATAGGCTGCCTGCCCGAGGGCAAGTTATCCCAACTCCCAGGCCTGGCGAGATTGTCGTGTTCATGTCTCACTTCCGTCGGGGTTTAGGCTTCCCGACGGATCCCTTCGTAAGGGGGCTCATGTTTTACTATGGGCTGGAATTCCACGACCTGGCTCCGGAGTCCATCCTCCATATCTCATCATTCATTGTCGTCTGTGAAGCCTTCCTCCGCACTACCCCTCACTTCGGCTTATGGCTCAAAACCTTCAACGTGGAGCCGAAGATGATTGAGGGGCGTCAGGCAGAGTGCGGCGGGGCAGTTATAAGCAAGAGGGCCGAAGCTCCATGGCCCAAGGGCTCTTTCCAAGAGGAGCTCGGCTTGTGGCAACGGGAGTGGTTTTATATCACCGCTCCCCGGGGCAGCAGGCAGAAGCCGCCGCCCATCTTTCGCTCGGGCCCTCCACAGCAGCTGACGTCATGGGTCAACAAGGGGCGTGACTGGGGGCCGCCCAAAGACGTCCCCCTGTTGCAGGACCGGATTCGAGTCCTCCAAGAAAGGGAGATCAATCTGGTCGCAGTGGTGCAGATCATGTTGATCCGGCGCCTACTGCCCTGCAAACGTCGCCCCCTCCGTCTATGGGAATTTAATCCGGAGGGGCCGCGAGCTCTTCAACACTTCATGGGTTTGACTCCCATGGAGATGTATAAACTATTCTTCGGATCGCAAGAGACGCATCCGGAATTGACCGAGGACGCTGGCCTAAGCTGCAATCGCCCGGATACTCAAGTAAGTAGCCCTGTGTCCAGACACACCATCCATCTATTTATCGTGAGCTTGCCTTTTAACCAGCTATCCCTGGACAGGAGTGGATAGCGCAAGCAAAACTGATATAGTGTCCGGCCCCCCTCCCTGAGACCACGCAGGATCCCGTGTTAATCAAAATGTTGAAGGTTGCACCTTCGAATGAGGGCTAAGGGGGGCACGGGGAAACTGTCACCTCTTCCAAGGAGGCATTTAGTAAGGGAGGAATCAAGAGTCCCTCCTTCCAGGGGGAGAAGAGGAACGCTTTCGAAGACTCGGAGGCCAAGGCCTCCAAGCGGGGAAAGAAATCTGTACCGGAAGGTCCTGCGCCAGAAAGTGCCCCGGCTGTACTGTCTCCTCGGAGGAATCAGCCCTCTAACGAGCCGTAAGTGAAAAAGGGGGATTTTATAATTATCAGACACCCCTGCTTAATGTCTAAAGGTAACGAAGTTTTTACCTTGTAGTTCGGATCCCAGCCCATCTCAGCACAACTCATCTTCGGGAGATCTTCGTCCGAAGATGATGGAAAGCGAGACGCCTTCATCTGTCGCCCCATCTATAGATATGTTGGAGACGTATCAGTTGCCGGGCTGCCTGGTAACCACCTTTTGTACAAGTTTTCTGCCAAAGCATGCAATCCATTGTACAAAGCCAGGCACAGACCCTGTGCATAGTAAAATAAAGCTAAGTGTTTCACAACTCTTGTCAATTCACATGTTTAGTTATATGTGTTTTACTGAGATGTTGTGATATGATTGCCTTGTATGGATGATTAACGAATCGTCAAGGTTCCATATCATTATTTTCTCTTCTTTCTTTTCCTCAAAGGACATCTCGGGCACAAATTTTCCGGGGGAATGATTATATGGGCGCCAAGTTAATATTCCACCACAGGAAGTACATCAAAGAGAAGCTAAGTTGAAAAACTTTCAAACAAATTTCTTTGTTGTAGAGCTATTCTCCCTTGAACGTTTTTGGCTTTTGTATAGAAAACCTCCACACGAAGGAACCTTGTTGTCACGATCAGATTGCGCTCTTGTCTTACCTAGAGTCCGCTCGGCAATATTAGTAGTTGCACTATGACCGCCAAGTTGCCTTACCGGCAGCGGCACTCCCAGCAGGCTGCTAAGGATCCGTTACTCAAAAGCGCTCTTGGCAAGTGTGTGCACCGACAAGTTTCCAAACAGCTAGGGAACACATTATGCAAAAACAGAAACAGACGAGGAGAAACATCACATATTCATAAAACATAATAAACAATAGATATTTAGTCGAAAAGTGTCCGACAACATTTTCTTGCGTCCCCGCGGGGTTACATTGGGCGCGATAGAAGAGAAAAAGAAAAAGACCTAGCTAGGGCGTGGTTCATTTTCAAGATTCAACCTAAGCATTGTTCGTACTTAGGCAGAGTTGTCGCCCTCACTCTTAACGCTGGGAGAGTAGTCGTCCTCGCTCGCGCTGGAGGAGCTGGCGTCACTACTGCTTTCACTTTCTACGCAGTACTCCAAGCGCCCGCCGGAAGCACCGAAGAACTTCAGGAAGAGCGTGGAGGATCCATTGTACCTGAAATGGAGAAGGTATCCTTGCATTATAGCATGGGAGCAGGCAAATGATTTCCACCCCCGACACAAGTATATGAATCCATTGGCGGAGATCTCCGTCGCCACCCAGGAGGGGCCGTTGCAGCATCCGTCCGCCCGCAACCATAGACCCTGGTGATCGTTGCCTTCCATTGTCCTTGCAAGGGACTTTGGAAGCCGCAGCCAGCTGCATGCATGATGGTGCATTGCCACAAAGAAATCATGTGCCACTTCTACTGAGTGGGCCTCTACTGGGGAAGGAAGGATAAGCACTCCGACGTGGCCACCTCGACCCCGGAGACAACGTCCTCCGCAACCATGATTTTGTGGCCCTCCCACGAAGACTGGAGCCGGCTTCTGCAGTAGTGGCAAGGGCGTGCGCTCGACCTCGCGTGGGAGTCCTCACGGTGGCAGCAGACGCTCGAGCCCGGCCCTTGCCCCTCGCCATTGCAGTAGCAGATTCGGGGAAGAAGACGAAAGACGGAGGCGACGGTGGCTAAGAGTTTGGAATGGGAAGAGGTAAATGAGCACCGCTCTCCGTGGCCCTCCCTTTATGCAGAAGGTGCGGAGGTTGGCTCTTTACTGTTTGAAAAGATCGTGCGTGATCAGGCGCACTACTCCAACGACCTCCCCTCTTCTCCAATGCCTCGCCTCGCATGTAATACGTGTGGCCAAAAGTCGTAGTAAAAGAGAAGATTACGATAGACTATGGCAGTTATTCTCTGCCATGCATGCATGTGCATTGTTTTGGACCTAGCCCAACGACGCCTCGGGGCTGATCCAGCACGTACTCCTTCTTAGCACTCCTGAGAACAAATCTCAGGTTCCAGATCCAATCCACATAGTTTTCACCATTAGTAGCCAACATGTCTTTCTCTAACTTAGGGGCTAAGTTGACCATATTGCGAGCCATTTGATCTACAACGATAGACACATAAATAATTTTAAATACAATTCATAATTAACATTGCACTAGCGATTTAAAATTTTAAATTAAAGTGCACTCCCACTCAAATTAGACAAGAATTTTGATTGGTGGGCAAACTATTGTCGATCATATCACCATATGACTCTTGCTCATCTTTCGATGCTTCGTGCTCCGAGCTCAGAACGATTCTGCCAGCACTTCAAGATTACTAAGTTTTATCTGCACTCCATCTTACACCTCTCATCCTGTTTGTACTCGTGTGGAAATCTCGTGCTCCGAGATGCTAGAATGTTGTAGATGGTTACAACAGTGGGAAGATCACCTTTTAATCTTGATTTTAACTGTGAGAGATCACCCTAATAATTGGCTACTGTGTAATTAAAGGGTGCAAACAACAAAGGGATAAACATCTTAGGCAATTCATGTCGAAGACCGAAAGCACGGCCTCTCTACTTGGTTGCAAACGTGCAGACTTCACGATCCGGCAGCACTTCGCTGTTCAGAGCTAATCATCGACGGAGAATTAGAGGGAGGAGATTAGAACCACACTGGACTTATAATTATGAGGATTAGAGGAACTAGACCTAGCTCTAATTAGTCGGCTAGGACCAACTAGAACTAGAATCTTCTATATCTAAATAGGGACACCCCACAAGATGATTTTTCTAGATCCTCGTGAAGCCACGTCATCTGAATTGTTGCAGCCATTGATGTGGTATAGATCAGCAATCAGCAGCCGTTTGATCGGAAGTTGATGAAAATTACTGAGCTTGCCATCGCTAAGTGAAAAGTACCGCTTCGTTCTATCGCGCAGTTCCCTGTCGCTGCCTGCCTCGTAGCGCTCCGGCTCGATTTTACTTTTTCGAGACAATCGGCTCGATTTGTTTTGGTTGGGATGTGCGTTTAAGCCGACAACTGGGCCGGCATCCAATAAATTGTACTATGTGGCAACTGGCTTTGTCATTGGGGTGCCAGCCCATACAGGCCTGGCCAGCTTAGTACTAGCGTGAGCCCATGTAATTGCTCGATCAGGCTCCATCTTCCTTGCTCCAAGTTTGCTCGCAGCCACTGTCCGTTCGTCTCGCCTCCGTTGTCTCTTCCGCTCCCCGCCCCGACGGACGTGCATGCCGCTGTCTCTTCCGCTCTGTAATAAATTATCCTCCTCGCTCTCTGTCTGCCTAAACCAGTTATCCTCCTTTCCCTTCCTCTACTTGGCACGAAAGAAACTGATACGGATCTTCATCTTCGCTGCGACACCGGCGAACGACCACTGCTGTTTGGCTCATGATGTTCGGTCACCAAACCTAAATCGTGGTGAGCTCCTCTATAGTTTCTCCCTCTCTTATTCAAAGGAGCCGCGGTTCCCTCACCATGCTTGCCATTGGTGTCGCTGTACCCTTTCTTTTCATGTGGTCCATGATTGCAAGACTGAAGCAGACTTAATTTCTCTGATGAGGTTGTGTTTTGAATTTGGCTTGGGATTTTGGGCTAGCCCCGTAATCAGTTTTTCTTGCATCATTTGCTTATGTTATTTCACTGTAACAAGGAGCTCAGGATCATCTTTATCTACTATTATTGGTTCAGAAATAATCTGTAGTGCCATCCTCGCATGGGAAAAGTATATTTTCCGTCCCTCAACTCTTTTGAAAGTGGAGAAATGATCCCTTAACTTCAAAACCAGCAAAACTTCGTCCTTCTACTTTTAAAACCGGATAAGTTTAGTCCCTCATGCTATTTTAGGTGGTTTTCTTTCGACTTGGTGTGGTATTATGATATACACTACAGAAAAAAAATTGTTAGAGCCAGGGAAGGTTGCGCGCTGCCGGCCCCCATCGTGCTCCCGGTCGCCACTTACGCCGCCTCCTCATGAGCGCACAAGCAGAGCAGCAGCAGTGTGCGTCCTTCCGTGCCGGCTGCGACATATGCCTGTCTGACTGTGCCGATGGCGAGATCGTCCGTGTGCTAGCCTGCTCAACGGCGGCAACGCGACTTTTCGGCGAGAGTGAGCTTGCAGCGCTGGCTTGATGTGGTCCGCTCGTAGTTGATACTATTACATGTCGATGCATGTACGTAGCAAAAGCAAAGTAGACAACTAGCTTACGTATGCACGTTAATTGATCTAAGCTGGTTCCTCTCGTGACAAAAGCACCAGCCAGTGTTAGCTCTCAACTCACACTGATGCATGTCAAGCAAACAACTTGACGCGCGGCTGGACACTTGCAGCGACATGCATGCAGCTGCCGGACTCGACGCGCACGGTCTCCACACAAAATAGTGAGCTCGTGCCCTGCTAACTGAATGAGAAGAAAACAGGAAAAAATCAACCGACTAACTAATGATTCAACAGCCAGAAGCGCTTCAGGAAGAGCTTGCTTTATACACGAGCGAGCTAGTACGAGGCTAGCTTTGTACAGGAGAATGACCGTCAGTTGGGCGCTACCTCGGCCGGGAGGGATGGCGTCATGGCGGACAGCTACCGCGCAGAATCAAAACCACTGCACGTTGGGTAGAAAACCACCTGAAGCTATGAGGGACTAAATTTATCCGGTTTTAAAAGTTGAGGCACTAAATTTATCTGGTTTTGAATGTTGAGGGACTAAGATTTGTTGGTTTTGCACTCAAAGGACCATTTGTATACTATCAAAAAAGTTGAGGGATGAAAAATATACTTATCCCTCCTCGCATTGGTTTTTGCAGGCAGCTAGAAATCATCGTAATATGTGAATCATATGTACTACCATGTTCATATAGGTGACACACCGGCAATGCAAAAAGGTATATAATTCATCCGCGCCATGTTTCATCAGTTTTCAGCTATACTTTGTTTCTGCACCAGTCTTCGTCCTCATATTCAGGTGCTCAGGTGCACAACTTCCGTAAACTGCACATGTGGAGTACAGCTATTCATCAACTCTCCATTTTGGATTGAGCTGCAGCAAATGATCAGTTACTAATTCCGTGTGATTGTTCTTCTAAACAAGTCCCTTAAAATAACTCTTTTTATTTCCTCTACCAGACAGAGCAATCGAGATCTCATTACTTTACCCATGTGCCTTCAATTCTATTAGTCAGATCCAGCCATCACTCGCACCGATGAAAGCAAGCAGGAACTCATTGGATTTTGTGAGCTGCACTTCTATATCATTTGCATCGGTGTCCCGGCAAGGTAAATAGGATTCCATAATTCATGGTTTATCTTAATTCCCTAATTCATTCCTTTTACTTTCTCAAATATGAAAGTATATGGTATTATTGATGGATGTTCACCTTTTTTGCGAAAAGATAAATATTCAGCTTGATCATGAATAAGCAACCAATTAGCCATCATAGTTCTATATTGAATAATCTATGCTTCTACAAATCATTATCTATGTTGCGGATTTTGTTGACAGAAGTTTTGGTCTATACATCGAACACTGGTGTACATGTTATTTGTGTACGCAGTCGATGACTTTTTTGTTTGGTCCAGTTAGTGAAATCAATATATACATATATTTTAGTTCCACAAATACGTTTAATCTATTTCATCTTTATCTCATGGTTTTGTATGCATAGTTATATTTATGATACTACATGTCTACATACAAGTACATTGGAGGACTAATTTCACGTGCATCTTCCATCTGAGTAGGTGCAAATTTAACTTCACTATTACTATTGCTCTTGCATTAGTTGAGCAGTTCCAAAACTTCTATTTCTTATACAATACATTGCTCAGTAAAATTTTAAATATGTTTGGGGCAAATTTGGGATGAAGCTAAAGGCGTTATTCATTTCCGAAACCACTTTAGGCCAGCTAAGTATCAAATATTAGTATACGTACTAATTTGTTTTGATGGTTATTATACAAATCTTAATTTGTTTTTCTCGAGGGAGAAACCACTACAGGAATCGGCTAATTTGCCGTCTGTGGTTGTCTTTGCCGTCATTTTTTCGTCGGGCCTGACGGCAAAGACCAATTTTGCCGTCAGCTGCAGACGGCAAAGAAATACTGACGGCAGACAGCTCATTTTGCCGTCTGCTAAAAATATACAGATGGCAAAATAGACTTTGCCGTCTGTCAAAAAAAATACAGACGGCAAACAGCTAATATTGCCGTCTGTTAAAAATATACTGACGGCAAAATAGGCTTTGCCGTCTGCAAAAAAAATACTGACGGCAAAATAGGCTTTGCCGTCTGCAAAAAAAATACAGACGGCAAAATAGGCTATTTGCCGTCTGTATTTTATTTGGCAGACGGCAAAGAGAAAACACACCACGCGGATCGATCACGCAGATCGCTGATGTGGCAAGATCTAAAACGCACATCCCACCCACCGCGGTCGTTAGACGAACGCATGCCCTCACCCACCCACGAACACACCACGCACGCACCCCCACGACCCGCCCCCACCCCCACGCGCCTGTCTCCATCTCCCCCACCCCCACGCGCCTGTCTCCATCTCCCCCGATCCTCTCTCTCCTTCTCCCGAGCAAAGGCTCGCCGGCGGGCAGCACCCTCCTCTCTCCTCCCCCGAGCAGCCGACCACCACAGGCCAGTGCCCGCCCGCCCGTCCGGCGACTCCGAGCTGCCGCGTGCCCGTGGCCAGCGCTGGCCCGCCCGTCCGGCACCCTCGAGCAGCCACGCGCCGCTGGTCAGCGCCCGTCTGGCGACCCGGAGCGGCCGCGCGGCGCTGGTCAGCGCCCGCCCGTCCGGCGACCCGAGCTGCCGCGCGCAGCTGCCCTGCGCTCGCCTGCTCGCCCGTCCGGCGCCCTCGAGCCGCCGCGCGCCCCTGGCCTGCGCCCACCCGCTCGCCTGTCCGGCGCCCCCGAGCTGCCGCGCGCACGTCCAGCGCCCCCGAGCGGCCAGACTCCGTGCCCCTCGCCGTCCTTCCGGCGCCGCACCCGCCCGTCCCCGAGCTGCCGGACTCTGCACCCCTTGTCCGTCCGGGCGGTGCCGTTGCCCTCGCCCGCGTGCAGCTCTGCCATCATCGCCACGTGAAGATCTACCAACTCGCCAGTGCCGCGTGAAGCTCTGCCCCAACTCTCTTCAGTGACTCCTCCCTCCAGCATGGCCGCCAAACAACAACAGGGAATGGTCAACCATCGATGATGACTACGCGCGCGGGCGGCGAGCAGCTCTGCTCCGGCGAGCTCAGCCTTGGTTCGATGCGGAGGCAATTAGTTTTTTTGTTAGCTGATGATGCGTGCACAGTGTACCATTGACAGATGTAGTGTGTGAAGCTATTTTTTTTAAATAAAAAATTTCTTTGCCGTCTGTACTTTAGTCTGGTTGACAGCAAAGAGCACATTTTGACTGACGGCAAAGGACATGATCTTTGCCGTCTGTTACTGTTTCGGCTGACGGCAAAGTCATAGTTTGGCTGATGGCAAAGACTTTGCCGTCTGCCCGATAAAAAGCTGACGGCAAAGTACTCTTTGCCGACTTTGTCTTTGCCGTCACACTTTGCCGTCAGCAGCTGACATCAAAGTCTTTGCCGTCTGTATTTCAGCCTTTACCGTCTGTACTTGCCAGACGGCAAACTGTCTGATTCCTGTAGTGAACCTAATATGAATACTAATTCTTTGTGAGGATGTAACAAACTGTACTTGCAGTCGATGCACTTTTTTTTTCATGTCCTTTTCTCTTGGGAAGTGTTTGTTCAAAGCTTTTTATAAAATGCATGAAGTGCCGCAGCAACGCGCGGGGAATCTTCTAGTTAGAAGAAATAGAGGAGGCTCCAGAACTTGTGTGTAGAAAAGGGGCAAAACCTCATGTATATATAGGTTAGAGGGGAGAGGGGGCAGCCAAGAGGAGGGGAAGGACTCCCCTCCCCTTACGCAGGACAAAGGGGGAAGGGGAAGTCCTTCCCCACCCCAATTTGGCCTCCCACTATGGGAAGAGGGCGTCTCCCCCTCTTGGGCCTTGGTGGCCTAATTCTCCCTCCACCTCTTGGCCTTTTAAGGCCCGTTGATATTTAAATTAGTATAAAAACCTTCTAATTATTATCAGACCCTTATATATAGTTTAACATCATCAGAAACATTTTCCACCTATATATTAATTATCAGTAATACCCGGTATTACCCGATAAACTCTAAAACCCTCCCAGTGATCCCGAAACGCTTCCGGATCCTCTCAGAACTATTCTGAATACTAACGAAACAATTCCACAAATATATTCTCAGCACTCCCGTCCTATTAACACTCAGCAAATCATGATCGCCTTAAGTTTGTGACCCCATAGGTTTGGTAACTCATAGACATGAACGAAACCCCTTCGTTCGATGACGGATAATGGAACCGTGGGCGTCCATATCAATCCCTATGAGCACACGAATGATATTAGCAGGAACCTTTGGTTATCATGTGATGTTTCCTTTGCTTCACGATACTTCACAAAACCCAGGATGCATCAGTATCCTTCTGAGTCATCACATGCTCACTATACCGTTATCCTCGTTATCGGTTTTATTCTTCTTTCCTGTTATTGTGTTCTGGCATCCCCGTGACGAAGTCACCTATGTCTGGACGAATGATGATGGATGTCATCACATCGAGAGGGCCCTAAGAATATCTCTCCATCGTTGGAGGAACAAATCTCACTCTTGAGCTATGTAGTCCCTTGTCAATTTTTTTGATGAACCTGTAAGTTGTCGTTATGATCACCGTGTTACAGATGAGTTTTAGCAAACCCAAAGTCCACCATTCGGTAATAAGTGACTACGATACTCTCATGGTCTAAGGATCAAAATCACATGCTAACGCTTTGTGTTATTACAATTGGTTACATACGACATTAACTCAATTCATAACAAACAAAATTGGGTCGATTCAATATGATCGTTCTTCCAACGTCATAATCTCAATGTTGTTTTAGGACCATCATTTAACACTTAATGATATCCTTAGATCCGGAAAACATGATCACCAACAACACTTAAGCTAGCCCTAGAGGCAAGACTAGGAACCTTTTATTTAACCGTTTATCATTGCACACGTGCATATGAGTTTTCCACTGAATCGCATATTCCAGGATCATAGCAGTTATATCATATAATATAGACTCTTTAATTATGAATCCGGAAATATAATAATACAAATATTATTGCCTCTAGGGCATATTTACAACAGAAATGACTCTTTGTTCTTATTTTTGTCGTGGGAGTTTATTGAATACCAAGTGCCACTGGATTAAGCATGGGCGGTAGCTGAATACTTTTGAGTCAATCTCTTACAAAGGGTAGTTTTATAAAAGATTTGCTGCCCTTCATGGATTTCTTAAGGGATCACATAACATAACCCCCACAAAGCTTCCTTGCGGTCTTTGATTTTTTTTCAGCCACCACCACCACCACCACTGTCTTCTTACATAGATTGAAGCTCAAGCCCCACCTGGTCTTCTTTCAGCTTACATGGATGCGGTTAGGCAGTATCGCTATCTCCATTGCTCTAAGTTGGGAGGTCTGGTTGATCTTAGAGACATGTATGTGCCCCTTTTGATTTGCAAATTTATGCAAAATGTGCAGCTTTTGTTGTGTGAAGTATGTGTGAAACTTGATGCTCATACCATAATCCAAATTTCCATGTTTGTCTGAAAATAAATATTCTACCCATCTTCTTTATCCCGAGGGAAAGCTGCAAGTGTGTACTCACAGTCACAGATCCGTTGTCTCCTGCACATCCTCGGTGGCATAGAACAACCGAACCCTTGTCTCCGTCGGCCGTGATGAGAGGCTATGCACAACGCGGCTCTCTGTGCTGGAATGGTTTACGTAAACAACAATGAAAAAACAAATGGCCGTTGCAAAAAAAAAAAAACAAGCGGGCCTTCCCAGGCCACAGCCCACTAAGGCCAGCCCGAATGGGGAAACCAAGATTTTCTTTTCTCAGAAAAAAAAGGGACTCCAACCGAGTACTCCAATTCCCCAACCCTCTCCTCTCGTAAAATGGAAGCATGACCGGCCGGCGGCGGCCATTAACGGCGACGGTGGCGGCCAGAGGGGTACCAGAGCGGCGGCGGAAGGAGGTCATAGGGGCCGCGGAGGGCGTAGGTGAGCTCGGGGAGGCGCATCTGGTCGCCGAGGCGGCAGCAGGCGGCGGCAGGTGCAGCGCCGGCGTCTGTTGGAGTACGGGAAGCGCCGTTAAGGGTCGTGCAGCGGCGAGGAGGCGCCGGCTGCTTCCGCTTCCGCGCCACGAAGGCGAAGATTTGGCAGTCCCGGCCTCGTCCAGATCATCCATGGCCAGGCAAGCTCCTCCCTCCTCGCTTTTCCATATAGCTACTGTACTGAATTTTTCATCAAAAACGCTAAATATGGCTTAGCTCCGCTAAACATCTTCTCCCGCCCCGCTATTTTTAAATTTAACTGAAACTAGACTAGCGCAACACTCGACACGTAGCGTCGTCCTCTCGGGCACTTCCACCACCACCACCACCGGCAGCAGCAGCAGCAGAGCTTCCTCTTCTTCCATGGATGGAAGCTCAACCTCTCTCTTTTGCAGTGCACCCACAATCAGGCCACCACCACTAGTCCACCACACACAGCAACAGCAGAGCTTCCTCTCTCCCTCCCTCTCGGTCACTTGCTTGCCTCCACCATTTTCCTCATCTGCTCTGCAAGCATGAACCTTTTGTTTGGAGCCTTTCTCTCCACCAGCGGACGCTCGACACGAGGGTCTCCCTACGCCATTTAGGGGTGTCAGGACTTCACTTCTGTGTCTCCCACTACTCCACACTAGTCTACAAAGGAACAAGTGGGTGCTGTAACGTCAAAGCTTCACGTGTTGTTGCTTTCCCTTTTCTTTCTGTTTCACAGCCAACCGAGAGAGAAAAGAAAAGGATCCTGATTAAACTACAGCAGTTAACAAAGACCACATGATGAATCGGTCATTATGAGATAATTCCACATTACAAGTTAGTCTGCAAATTTGTATGACTTGAACTCTGGTCAAGCATAGCAAATCAGTCTAGGAATGTATGGTAATGGAACACAGAAAGAACATCAATACAAATGCATAAACAGAGCAAATTTCTCCGAGGTGCAGGTGCAGTGCAACCATGGAGACGAGAGCATTCTCTGCAGTAGATACGCTTCTCATCTTTCTCCTAATTAATCTTCCTCCCCCTAGGACAAATTTCTCTATGATACGCACTGTACAACCTAGCGTGCTCAGCCACTCAACAATCAACACTCGACACGTAGCATTCCTCCTTTTCTTCTCTCCCCAAACCAACCGAGGCAGAGTGAGCGAAAGAGGAAGAAGCATTTGCTGCTCTCCGCCGTGCTTCCACCACCACCACCACCACCAAGAGAAAGAGGAAGAAGCATTTGCTCCTCTGCGCGGTGCTTCCACCACCAGCAGCCCCATCGTCCTCTCAGTTCCTTCCATCACCACCACCTCCCCTCACACACCAAGCTCTCCCATATTGGCCACGCCCCCCAGCTTCCTTCCGGAGTCGCAGCTCAAGCCATGGCATCCTTGGGCAACCTCCTGATCTCACTTTTCTCGCTCACCCTCAAGCTCCTGCATGCTCCTTCACCTGTGGTTCACATGGTTCAACTAAATGAGTGTGTGCGATCCACATCGGAAAGCATACGTCAATCGTGGCTAAACCGTCGGTGATACACAGCAGATCGCAAACGATTTGCAGCGCTACTACGTGTGCGTAGGGTCTCCGGAACCATTTGTGTTATCACGGTATCGCACACAAGAGCTTGGAGTAAACCGTGCCCAATGTAAAATACAATCCCAGTTGTAATTTTTTCAGGAAACGTGTGGGATCCCAAATGAAAAGCACACGTCACTCTTGCTGCAACCATCGGCGATACACAACAAATCAGAAACGGTCTGCAGCACTCTATGTGTGCGAAGGGGCTCCTGAACCGTTTGTGATAGAACATCATCGCACACGGGAATTGTTGGAAAATGTGTGCATGGCAGACGGGTTCCGCAGAAAACACGTGTGCGATGGGGCACATATCGCACACAGTTCATATGTTGGCCCGTGTGCCTTACATACTATTTCCCAAACGGTTCATTACGACACACCGTTTGGTTTCACTGCGTCATTAGAAACGTTTAACACCGATCCCACACGTGCGAAAGAATTTAGTGTGTGTTGCATCGCACACGATTAGATTTTTGCAAGGCCTCTGGATCATGGCTCCATATCCCTGACGGTTTCTGGGTCGTGTGGGAAGGACCCCCTATCGCTCACACTCACTTGGCGACGGTTCCAAATGTCGTTGCGGAAAGGGGTTAAAAACCGTGTGTATAGCACCGACGTGTACCAGTGATGGTGTCAAGATTAGATGTCAAGCTATCTAGTATAGCATCTATGATGTCATATGCAGGAAGATTGGTCCATCTTAAAGCCATGGTCAAGGCTTTGCCCATTTTTGCAATGTGCAACATCAGAGTTGCCTTTACCATCCTAGATAATTTTGAAAAATCTGGCAGGTGCTTCTTATGGTGTTGGAAGAATATCAACAAACATGGCAAATGTCTGGCCAAATGGGAGAAGGTATGTTTACTCAAAAAAGCTGGTGGCCTAGAGTACTAGACTTCAGAACTCAGAACAGAGCATGCCTAACAAACTTCATACACAAGTTCTTTAATAAGCATGACATACCATGGGTGCAACTATTATGGAACTCATACTACAACAATGGTGAGCTTCCAACTTATCCAACAAAAGTTGGATCATGGGCGGAGAGACTGCTGCTCTGTTCTAAATGATTTCAAATGCATGTAACTTTGCAAAGTTGGTGATGGATCTACTTTCAGGTTATGGTATGATAAATGGGAGCATGATAATCTTGAGAATAAATTCCCCCAACTATTTTCATATGCTAAAAACAAGGATATAACATCTGCTTCTACACATGATATAGCTAGGGAAGATCTATATGAAATGTTTCATCTACCCATGTCAAATGTTGCCGTACAACAAAGCATATATTTGAGGAACATGATCAGTATTTGAAGCAACAATTGGCACTTCTACTGGTCATCTACAAGGTATTCCACCAAAAGGATTTATCTAGAATTGATTGGCAACCAACCAGATGCCCCTTAACCATTCCAATGGATTTGGAAATCTAGATGCTTAGCTAAACAAAAAAAATCTTCCGATTACTGCTACTTGACAGGCTAAATACCAGAGACTTGCTAGCGAGGAGACACTTCTATATTGAATCAAGAAAATGTATCCTATGTGATGATGAGCCAAATGAACACCTGAAGAATCTATTCTTCTCATGTGACTTCAGCCAAAATTTCTGGATGTCTATTGGGATTGAATGGAACACTGACCTTAGCATCAGTGAAATGCTAGAGAAAGCAAAAAATCAGAACAAACATACAGTCATTCAGAGAATGCTTGATTGCTGGATGCTGGTCCATTTCGAAGCACAGAAACATCATTACTTTTTACCACAAGACAAAGAGCTTAGAATATTGCAATGCCTGTTTCAAGGAACACTTTGGCACAGTCATGAGGAAAGCAAAACCAAGCCTGAAGGAAGGGATGCAAACTTGGCTAGATTATTTGTAAATCTATCATAGGCATACACATAGCCATATTCACATTGTACATCGACTTGTAACACTACACTTATATCAATAAAAAGGTGTTATAGTAGGGGTTTACCCTACTATTTTTGCTCAAAACAATATATAAGAATTTTCCCAGTAGTGAAAGCAGAGATGCAGGTATGGTTGGTGAAGAAGAAAACGGTACAAGAGAAGTCGACAATGCAACGTGCTTAAATTTGACCTTCCCATTTGATATTAAAAATTTAAGTCTGCTTGGGAATCACAGTGGTTGATAAATAGGTGGGATGTGGGAAGAGAAACTTTAGTGCTTGTTGCAACGTGCTTGAGGTATTTTTTGACATCTACTGTAGCAGCGCGCGGGCATTGTCCTAGTATAACATAACTATATATATATATGTGTGTGTGTGTGTGTGTGTGTGTGTGTGTGTGTGTGTGTGTTTTGATTTTTAAAATTGCATATGCGTCCCAGTTTTTGATATTTAAATAATACACTATCGTCTATTGCAATGCACGGGCAATTTCCAGTGAAGGACAATTGGCCGGTGATCTGAGTGTACATGGTGCTTGTGAATATTGGGCCGCAGCGCCCTGTCCAGCCATTCTTGAGCGAAAATGGAGTGGAAGCTTGCTCCGAGATACTATCGTCATTCTCCAAGAGATGGTTTTGAATTAATTCAGGTTGCATCAGTCACCAACAGATAAGTCTCTGTCTAACTCTGCATTGGTCTCAAGCCCTGCTTCAGGTTGAGACGGACTGTGCCGAGATCATCACCCTTGTAAAAGCTGGGCGGGGTGTTCGATCCAGAAATATGCATCAAGTTGCAGAGATAGTGCAGCTGCTCAACAAACGCAACACTGAAATCCGTAAGATTAGTCGTGGGCAGAATAAAGCTGGGCATGCAATGGCGGCAATTGGTCGTGGATAGCAGGACATAGCTTCTTGGCTTGCACATGCTCGCTCCCCAGAAGATTAGCATTATCATTACCATTACCAATGATTGTAAAACTGTTATTGCCTGAGTAATGAAATGCGCTCCCCCTACCCCCTGCGAGCGGGAAAAAAGCGCGCGACCGCCCCAAATGAAACCTGCATAGTTGAGTAAAAGAAAATCAAAATCACAAATTCAGTCAAATATCAGGTGACTATGCACTAGCCAGACTGTCGGTGCAAGGCACTGTGTCTTGTTTATAAATCATAGGTGCCAAATACATAATTTAATACCAAGCTATCAAGATGACACATTTTCTTATACACTATCTATCTTGTTACGGAATACAACTAATTAATTTCTCATGTAATTTTGGAGCGAATAAATGCCATAATGTTATTATGAAAAACTAATTAATTCCGTTTGTAAATAATATTGGGAGCCAATAAAATGTCATAATGTTATTATGAAAAACTAATTATTTTTGTATGGTTATTTTTAGGAGGCAATAAATGCCCTAATTATGTATATGGAATACTAATAAACTCCTTACGGATATATTTGTAGTCTGTCAATCGATACCTACAGGATATTCCATGATATGCGTATTATCCGAGGATCCTTATTCATTATGGAGAATTATAAATAGGAAACACGCCAAAGCAGGAATGAATAAAATGGCAAACAATGATACTCCAAGAATCGGCCATGCTTCTATATAAACAGTGGAAGGAACCAGCAAAGTAGTACAAGTCTACAACCAAAAGGACATAGGAGAAGAGAACAATAAACAATTTCGTTATGGCTCTAATCCGGATCAACACTGGTGTTTTGTGCTTGATGGCACTTTTGATGGTTTCAACCACTTTATTGTCGAGTGAAGCGTCAGGGAGAACGATAGGTACATTTCTATTTACTAGAGCTTATCAACTGTAGTATATTGGAATTTGTGGTTTCCTGGAGCTACATAAAAATTTGATTCTATTGCATCATTCTATGTTGCCAATGATATGAATGTTTCTCATGAAGTTTGATTGTTCAAGTTAAGATATGCAAGTACTATTGCAAGAGAAAAGAAGAATTAATATCATGTAGAGAAGTGTTTCAACCATGCCTAATAGAGTGAGGTGTTTAGTTAAGACAGGCAAGTATCTTTTTCCTCATACACGCAAAACATGGATATAAAAATATTTTTCCTCATAGTGCAAACTTGTGCAGTCGCGCTCGTCCCCTTATTCGAAAGTTATTATGCCTCATAGTACTTTAAACCTAGTGTTATTTAACAATGGCATGGAAGACAAGAGGTGTTTTCCTTGTGATTTTATGATCACCATTACAATTCTGTCGTGGTACATATGGTTTCCATAGTACATAATAATTATATACCAGCCAATAGCTATTCTTCCCGTGTTTGTATTAGCATTCCACTACTGTCCTACTATTTGCATAGTACATAGATTTCACATAATCCTAGTTTAAATACGAACTACAACAGGTTCTTATGGCACCTTTTATTTTTTTTATTGTTGTAGGCAAGGAAGCTAAGATTGGCGTCGAGGGGCACCGTGAACCCTACACTCCCTGTACGGATCCTTCATTTTGTAATGACATATGCAACAGAGATGGTTACGGAGGTGGGACCTGCCGAGATGGTCACTGTGAATGCATCAGAAAATTCTAGCAAGAAAGTGACCAAGAATAAAGTTTGGAAATAAAGATTCACTTGGGAGAATTATGAATTATTTTTCTAGCTGGAATAATTTAAATCCAACTTCTTTATTTTCCTATTATTTGTACTTGAACCTGTATCATGGCCTTTGGGGGCACCTTGGCTCAGAGCAACCGGTTTACCTTGCATTGCCAACCCAGAGATCATGTCTTCTGGCAACACACAACATCTTGGTACAGAAATCACCACTTTATTGAAACTAGCGGAAGCATAGTGTTACATTACATCAAGTAGCAAGGCCAAGCGGCACACTCGGTGCGGCTGAACAATATATACATTATTTAGTGAATATAAAGGGGCCTCGAGCACGACATCTACACGGCAGCGGAATAACAACGTAGCGGAACTCCATAGCACAGGGACATCGATGTGGACACGGTCTAGACACGGCAGAACTCCGATCCAGTTAGACTTTCCTGAAATCTGGCATAACACGCCAGGTCAGTACATTGAATGTACTTGCAAGCTCAAAACAAGCAAAACCATAATGGCAAACAACATCATGACATTTAAACAAGTTCAATGCAAGTATCAACATGCTAATCATGCAGTGACCAACATTGTGCATCGAGTCACTCGGACTCTCTTACCAATAGGTCGCCTCGCAACCGAACAGTGATCTCGACGGACCACGAACGGAACCACACTTGGTTGGTTACCTTGTAATCCCACAATGATCACTTTCGGATCACAAGTAATACCACAACAGTCAGTCTCACTGACACCACCAAGAGAAAGAGAAAGAAGCATTTGCTCCTCTGCGCCGTGCTTCCACCACCAGCAGCCCTGTCGTCCTCTCAGTTCCTTCCATCACCACCACCTCCCCTCACACACCAAGCTCTCCCATATTGGCCACGCCCCCAGCTTCCTTCCGAAGTCGCAGCTCAAGCCATGGCATCCTTGGGCGACCTCCTGATCTCACCGACCTCCTGATCTCACTTTTCTCGCTCACCCTCAAGCTCATGCATGCTCCTTCACCTGCGGTTCACATGGTTCAACTAAATGAGTGTGTGCGATCCACATCGGAAAGCATACGTCAATCGTGGCTAAACCGTCGGTGATACACAGCAGATCACAAACGATTTGCAGCGCTACTACGTGTGCGTAGGGTCTCCGGAACCATTTGTGTTATCACGGTATCGCACACAAGAGCTCAGAGTAAACCGTGCCCAATGTAAAATACAATCCCAGTTGTAATTTTTTAAGAAACGTGTGGGATCCCAAATGAAAAGCACACGTCACTCTTGCTGCAACCATCGGCGATACACAACAAATCAGAAACGGTCTGCAGCACTCTATGTGTGCGAAGGGGCTCCTGAACCGTTTGTGATAGAACATCATCGCACACGGGAATTGTTGAGAAATGTGTGCATGGCAGACGGGTTCCGCAGAAAACACGTGTGCGATGAGGCACATATCGCACACAGTTCATATGTTGGCACGTGTGCCTTACATACTATTTTCCAAACGGTTCATTACGACACACCGTTTGGTTTCACTACGTCATTAGAAACGTTTAATCACCGATCCCACACGTGCAAAAGAATTTAGTGTGTGCTGCATCGCACACGATTAGATTTTTGCAAGGCCTGCAACAATAAGAACAGACGAAGAACGAGGAAGAATAAGAACAAGTGAGAAGGAAAAGTAAAGATAAAAAGTGTAGATAGATTTGTTCGATTGTGCGTTGTTCTTCAATCGGCCGTCACCTCTTATCTATATAAGAGGCGGATGGATTTCCTGTACAATAAATGGACTTGCCTTGCCATCCAAATCATCAAAATCTAACCAAACTCGGACTTCTCACGACCTCCGGCCCGGATGTCCGGCTCTAGGCCCGGATGATCCGGCCTAGCCCAGTTTTGTGATAGCAGCTCACTATTTTGGCTGTAGAATACACATACTACTTCAGATTTGGACGTTTTTTATATCAGAATCAACCGACTCGACGATACGCACAACTTTCATGTTGAACACTTTTTGACCCGAGGTCATCTCAAGGGTGTTTCGGGCCGCTTTCTAAAGTCTGTAGCAGAAAAAGTTGTCCGGACGTCCGGACTTCTACCCGGATTGTCCGGCCTCCACCCGGATCATCTGGGACTGGACCCAGATCATCTGTCTTCATCATAAACCTTCTGTTGTTTTCGGTGCTTTGTTTATCCGGATGATCCGGACCCCGGCCCGGATGATCCGGCCAAACACTGCTGCAGCGCACGATTTTGCCTGTAACTTTTGCATACGACCTAAAATCGTCCGTTTCGATGAGACGAAGAACTTTGCAGCTGTAACTTTTTTTCCATCCGAGGCCATCTTAATTATGTTTCATGTCATTCTTTAATCTGGTGTCAATACGAGCATCTCTAAGATTGGCATAACATTTGCATCCAAGCTTCGTTTTGGACCATCTCTATATTTATTTCGATCAGCTTGAAGAGAGCCATCCAGTGGTGACATGAACTCATAATTTTAACATCATCTCATTATAGCCTTAAGTCACTCTTTGCGATCATGCCATTTTTGAGCGTCAACACATGCTCCCCTGTTTTTTGGCAAAGCTAGCGTGCCGAAAAATAACTTGTATCG
The DNA here is from genome assembly GCF_018294505.1 of Triticum aestivum. Classification (NCBI taxonomy): domain Eukaryota; kingdom Viridiplantae; phylum Streptophyta; class Magnoliopsida; order Poales; family Poaceae; genus Triticum; species Triticum aestivum. Next base: position 441,650,867 of record NC_057795.1, read on the forward strand.
TGTTGGTTCTAAGGACTATGTCAACACTCCATCGGCCACTTTGCATGTGCTTAGGGCGATAAATATATATCGGCCATTATTTGTTTGAATCCTTGATGCAAACTTTAGTGAAACCTTCTCAACTTCATTAACAATCCAATGATAAAGTTCCACATATATGTATCTCAAGGTCATCCTCGGAACCATATTATTCATCCTTTTGCTAGGATTTTGCAGATAATCAATAATAAACTTTTTCCAATCCTTACTTCCGCTTGCATAAGAAAAATTCATTAGTGGCCGAAGCGGTGGACTTCGGTTCGGCCTTACCTATTCTGATGAGACTAAGCATCGGCTATTGATAGAAATACAATGCACCATGAGTAACATAGTAGCCAGATGGTTTACTGTGCCAACTCTTTTGAATTGTCATGTCTAGATGTGGGAATAATTTCAAAGCAACACAAGGAGGATATTACATCTAGACGTGCCTCAAGATAAATTATAAGTGATTCGTCAAAACATTGATAACCCTTGGATATTTGTTGCACTACTCATAACGAATCACCGAAAGTCTCAATATGTATAGCACCTATGGCAACCAAAAGCTCCAAAACTAATAAAATTTCATATTCGGCTTTTATTATTGTGCAAAAATATTTTAAGTGGTATGAGGCTTGTTTTGGTCTCCTATTGAACTAAGGATGATGTTAGGATACTACACCGGCCATGCATTGACATAATCTTAGAACGATAGATAAATATCGGCCATTACCATGTAAACTTCATTCAAAGCACATATAGCCGAAATAAAACAAATGAAATGACAAATCAAGTATTTTGGCCCTTTGGATCAGCAACAAACTTGTAGCTCATCAAACGTATAGTGACTTGGTAATACCCTTTCATGATGTAAGAAATTATATTGCATCCATGGATTAAAATAAGCCCATTGAGGGTTACCAATCATACCTGATGACGAATTCCATGGCATAGTCGTTAATGGCATAGTTGATGAATATGGATAATTTGTAGACTGAAGATGCTGAAACCTTCGGCTTGGTCCTTGCTACGTCTCGAGCTTGCGTTGGATTTTCCCGAAGAGGAGAGGCTGATGCAGCACAGTAGCGTAAGTATTTCCCTCAGTTTTTGAGAACCAATGTATCAATCCAGTAGGAGACCACGCGCAAGTCCCTCGTACCCGCACAAAATGATAGCTACTCGCAACCAACGCTTAGGGGTTGTCAATCCCTTCACGGTCACTTACGAGGGTGAGATCTGATAGAGATAATATTTTTGGTATTTTTGGTATAAAGATGCAAAGTAAAATGTAAAAGCAAAAGCAAGTAAATAAAGTGATGGAGACTAATATGATGAGAATAGACCCGGGGGCCATAGGTTTCACTAGTGGATTCTCTCAAGAGCATAAGTATTCTACGGTGGGTGAACAAATTACTGTTGAGCAATTGACAGAATTGAGCATAGTTATGAGGTTATCCAGGCAATGATCATGTATATAGGCATTACGTCCGTGACAAGTAGATCGAAACGATTTTGCATCTACTACTATTTCTCCACTCATCGACCGCTATCCAGCTATGCCCATCAATTGATGTTAACATGAGGAGTAGGGATTGCCATGCAACGGATTCACTAGAGCTATGAATGCTCAACAAAAGAAAACTAGTGGGTGTGCATCCAACTTGCTTGCTCATGAAGACCTAGGGCATTTGAGGAAGCCCACCGTAGGAATATACAAGCCAAGTTCTATAATGAAAAATTCCCACTAGTATGAAAAAGACAACTTATGAGACTCACTATATGAAAAACATGGTGCTACTTTGAAGCACAATATATGAGACTCACTACATGAAGAACGAGGTGCTACTTTGAAGCACAAAATATGAGACTCACTACATGAAGAACATGGTGCTACTTTGAAGCACAAGTGTGGAAAAAGAGATAGTAGCATTGGCCTTTTCTTTTTTTCTTTTGTTGGGGCCTTCCTTTTTTTTTGGCCTTTCTCTTTTTTTTTTCTTTTTTTATTTGGGCAATGCTCTAATAATGATGATCATCACACTTCTATTGATTACAACATGAGGATTACAACTCGAAACTAGAACAAGGTATGACTCTATATGAATGCCTCCGGAGGTGTACCGGGATGGTGCAATGAATCAAGAGTGACATGTATGAAAAATAATGCATGGTGGCTTTGCCACAAATATGATGTCAACTACATGATCATGCAATGGCAATATGACAAAAGTAATGTATGTCATAATAATGATGAACAGAACGGTGGAAAGTTGCATGGCAATATATCTCGGAATGGCTATGGAAATGCCATAATAGGTAGGTATGGTGGATGTTTTGAGGAAGATATAGGGAGGTTTATGTGTGATAGAGCGTATCGTATCACGGAGTTTGGATGCACCGGCGAAGTTTGCGCCAACTCTCAATGTGAGAAAGGGCAATGCACGGTACCGAAGAGGCTAGCAATGGCGGAAAGGTAAAAGTGCGTATAATCCATGGACTCAACATTAGTCAAAAGAACTCATATACTTATTGCAAAAATTTAGAAGTCATCAAAAATCAAGTACTACGCGCATGCTCCTAGGGGGATAGATTGGTAAGAAAAGACCATCGCTCGTCCCCGACCGCCACTCATAAGGATGCACAAGCCAGGTACACTTCATGTTTCAAATTTGTTACATAACTTTAACCATACGTGCATGCTATGGGACTTACAAACTTCAACACAAGTATTTCTCAAATTCACAACTACTCAACTAGCATGACTTTGATATTATTACCTCCATATCTCAAAACAATTATCAAGCATCAAAAGAAAGTTCACATATCTTGAACACCAAATATATTAACATTAAGCAAATTACCATGCTATTAACGACTCTCAAAATAATCTAAGTGAAGCATGATAGATCAAGTTTCTTTAAAACAAATCCACCACCGTGCTCTAAAAGATCTAAGTGAAGCACTAGAGAAAAAATTATCACGCTCAAAAAGATATAAGTGAAGCACTATGAGCAACTATCAAGCTCAAAAGATATAAGTGAAGCACATAGAGTATTCTATCAAATTCCAAATCATGTATGGATCTATCAAAAGGTGTGTACATCAAGGATGATTGTGGTAAACTAACAAGCAAAGACTCAAATAATACAAGACGCTCCAAGCAAAACACATATCATGTTGGTGAATAAAAATATAGCTCCAAGTAAATTACCGATGGAAGTGGACGAAAGAGGGGATGCCTTCCGGGGCATCCCCAAGCTTTGACTTTTTGGTGTCCTTGGATTATCTTGGGGGTGCCATGGGCATCCCCAAGCTTAGGCTCTTGCCACTCCTTGTTCCATAATCCATGAAAAGAATTCACTCAAAACTTGGAAACTTCACAACACAAAACTCAATAGAAATCTCGTGAGCTCCGTTAGAGAAATAAAACAAAAGACTACTTTAAGGTACTGTAATGAACTCATTCTTTATTTATATTGGTGTTAAACCTACTGTATTCCAACTTCCTTATGGTTTATAAACTAATTTATTAGCCATAGATGCATTGAAATAAGCAAACAACACACGAAAAACAGAATCTGTCAAAAACAGAACAGTCTGTAGCAATCTGTAACTAACGCAAACTTCTGGAACTCTAAAAATTGTACCAAAATAGGACGTACTGGAAAATTTGTTTATTGATCAGCAGAAAAAATAATCAATGCAAAATCACGTTCCTGTGATTTATTGAATTTTTTCTCGCGAGCACAAAGTTTCTGTTTTTCAGCAGAATCAAATCAACTATCATCATAGCTTATCCTATAGGTTCTACTTGGCACAAACACTAATTAAAACATAAAACCACATCTAAACAGAAAGTAGAAACAAAATTTAACACTAAACAGGAACAAGAACAAAGAACACAAAATAAAATTGGGTTGCCTCCCAACAAGCGCTATCGTTTAACGCCCCTAGCTAGGCATAAAAGCAAGGATAGATCTAGGTATTGCCATCTTTGGTAGGCAATCCATAAGTGGCTCTCATGATAGATTCATATGGTAATTTTATTTTCTTTCTAGGAAAGTGTTCCATGCCTTTCTTTAAAGGGAATTGGAATCTAATATTTCCTTCCTTCATATCAATAATTGCACCAATCGTTCTAAGGAAAGGTCTACCCAGAATAATAGGACATGAAGGATTGCAATCTATATCAAGAACCATAAAATCTACGGACACATAATTCCTATTTGCAACAATAAGAACATCATTAATTCTTCCCATAGACTTTTTAATAGTGGAATCCGCAAGATGCAAGTTTAGAGAGCAATCATCAAAGTCACGGAAATCTAGCAAATCACACAAAGTTTTGGGAATAGTAGAGACACTAGCACCCAAATCACACAAGGCATGAAACTCATAATATTTAATTTTAATTTTGATAGTAGGTTCCCACTCATCATAGAGTTTTGTAGGGATAGAAACTTTCAACTCAAGTTTTTCTTCATGAGATTGCATCAAGGCATCAACAATGTGTTTAGTAAAGGCCTTATTTTGACTATAAGCATGAGGAGAATCTAGCACGGATTGCAACAAGGAAATACAACCAATCAAAGAGCAATTTTCATAATTAAATTCCTTGAGATCCAAAATAGTGGGTTTAGCAACATCAAGATTTTTATTTCTTTCAATCCCACTTTCATCAATTTCATCATCAAGATCTAGAAACTCAGAATTCTTAGGACACCTTCTAGGTAAAGGAAGATCATATTCAGTTTCATCAAGATTCATATTGCAAAACAAGGATTTAATAGGGGACACATCAATAACTTTTAGATGTTCATCTTGATTTTCATAGGAATCGAAAGAACACGCTTTAATAAAGGCATCTTTTGAAGCACGCATCCTAGCGGTTCTTTCTTTGCACTCATCAATGGAAATTCTCATAGATTTGAGAGACTCATTGATATCATGCTTAGGAGGAATAGATCTAAGCTTTAAAGAATCAATATCAAGAGAAATTCTATCAACGTTCCTAGCCAAATCATCAACTTTAAGTAATTTCTCTTCAAGCAAAGCATTAAAATTCTTTTGTGAATTCATAAACTCTCTAACACTACTCTCAAATTCAGAGGGCATCTTATTAAAATTTCCATAAGAGTTGTTGTAGGAATTTCCATAATTATTAGAAGGATTACTAGGATAAGGCCTAGGATTAAAATTCCCTCTATACGCGTTGTTTCCAAAACTATTCCTACCAACAAAATTCACATCCATAGATTCATTATTATTCTCAATCAAGGTAGATAAAGGCATATTATTGGGATCAGAAGAAACACTCTTAGCAAATAAATTCATAAGTTCATCCATCTTTTCACTCAAAACATTGATTTCTTCTATAGCATGCACTTTTTTATTAGTAGATCTTTCAGTATGCCATTGATAATAATTAACCATAATATTATCTAGGAGTTTAGTAGCATCTCCTAAAGTGATTTCCATAAAAGTGCCTCCTGCGGCCGAATCTAAAAGATTTCTAGAAGCAAAATTCAATCCAGCATAATTTTTTTGAATAATCATCCATAAGTTCAAACCATGAGTAGGGCAATTACGTAGCATTAATTTCATTCTCTCCCAAGCTTGTGCAACATGTTCATGATAAAGTTGCTTAAAATTCATAATCTCGTTCCTAAGAGAGATAATCTTAGCGGGAGGAAAATACTTAGAGATAAAAGCATCTTTGCACTTGTTCCAAGAATCAATACTATTTTTAGGCAAAGATGAAAACCACGCTTTAGCACGATCTCTAAGCGAAAAAGGAAATAGCTTCAATTTAACGACATCATTATCGACATCCTTTTTCTTTTGCATATCACATAAATCAACGAAGCCATTCAGATGAGTAGCGGCATCTTCGCTAGGAAGGCCGGTGAATTGATCTTTCATAACAAGATTCAACAAAGCAGTATTGATTTCACAATATTCGGTATTGGCAAGAGGAGCAATCAGAGTGCTAAGGAAATCATTATTATTGGTATTGGTGAAGTCACACAATTTGGTGGCATCTTGAGCCATCACGACGAACAAGCAAACTAACACACGAGCAAACAAAAAGCAAAGGGAAAAAGAGGAGGAGATTGGGAAAGAGAGGGAGAATAAAATGGCAAAGGTGAAGTGGGGGAGAGGAAAACGAGAGGCAAATGGCAAATAATGTAATGTGAGAGATAGGGATTGTGATGGGTACTTGGTATGTTGACTTTTGCGTAAGCCTCCCCGGCAACGGCGCCAGAAATTCTTCTTGCTACGTCTCGAGCTGGTGTTGGATTTCCCCGAAGAGGAGAGGATGATGCAGCACAGTAGCGTAAGTATTTCCCTCAGTTTTTGAGAACCAAGGTATCAATCTAGTAGGAGACCACGCGCAAGTCCCTCGTACCTGCACAAAACGATATCTACTCGCAACCAACGCTTAGGGGTTGTCAATCCCTTCACGGTCACTTACAAGGGTGAGATTTGATAGAGATAATATTTTTGGTATTTTTGGTATAAATATGCAAAGTAAAAGGTAAAAGCAAAAGCAAGTAAATAAAGTGATGGAGATTGATATGATGAGAATAGACCCGGGGGCCATAGGTTTCACTAGTGGCTTCTCTCAAGAGCATAAGTATTCTACGGTGGGTGAACAAATTACTGTTGAGCAATTGACAGAATTGAGCATAGTTATGAGGTTATCCAGGCAATGATCATGTATATAGGCATCACGTCCGTGTCAAGTAGACCGAAACGATTCTGCATCTACTACTATTACTCCACTCATCGACCGCTATCCAGCATGCATCTATAGTATTAAGTTAAAAACAGAGTAACGCCTTAAGTAAGATGACATGATGTAGAGGAATAAATTCATGCAATATGATAAATACCCCATCTTGTTATCCTCGATGGCAACAATACAATACGTGCCTTGCAACCCTTTATGTCACTGGGTAAGGTCACCGCAAGATTGAACCCAAAGCTAAGCACTTCTCCCATTGCAAGAACTACCAATCTAGTTGGCCAGACCAAACGGATAATTCGAAGAGACTTGCAAAGATAACTTAATCATACATAAAAGAATTCAGAGAAGAATCAAATATTTTCCATAGATAAGCTGGATCATAAACCCACAATTCATCGATCTCAACAAACACACCACAAAAAGAAGATTACATCAAATAGATCTCCACGAGAGAGGGGGAGAACATTGTATTGAGATCCAAAAAGAGAGAAGAAGCCATCTAGCTACTAACTATGGACCCGAAGGTCTGAAGTAAACTACTCACACTTCATCGGAGGGGCTATGGTGACGATGTAAAAGCCCTCCGTGGTGGATGCCCCCTCCGACGGAGCTTCGGAACAGGCCCCAAGATGGGATCTCATGGATACAGGAAGTTACGGCGGTGGAATTAGGTTTTTGGCTCTGTCCCCGATCTGTTGGGGGTACGTAGGTATATATAGGAGGAAGGAGTACGTCGGTGGAGCGTCAGGGCACTACTAGGAAAAGGCATGCTAGTGGCGCACCGAATTTGCCTTCTAATGGCGCACTACTGGTGCGCCACTAGCATCACGCCATTAGAATTAAATTCTAATGGCGCACTACTGGTGCGCCATTAGTATCTGGTGTTCTAATGGCGCACCGCGTAGTGCGCCATTAGTATAGCCTGTAGTGCGCCATTAGAATGCCTCCTAGGGGCCATATGTACAAATGTGCTTTGGCATTCTAATGGCGCACCAGTAGCTAATGCGCCATTAGTGTGATGATCATAGCGCGCCATTAGTGTCTTGTGTGGTGCGCCATTAGTATGAATATTAGGTTTTATTTTTTTTGCTTTTCTGATTTTTGCACAGGTTACAAAATATATTATTGCATAGAATATAGACAGCAGCACACATCAACATCAGATTCATCAAATACAATAGAAGATTAGTCTCCGAATACAATTCATCATATTAGTCTCCGGATTCAAAAGACCGGACAAAGATAAAACATTACAAGTCTCAAGACCGCGAGTATCGAGTTTGCCTTCACATTACAAGTCGATATCAATCATCTAAACTACCATCACATAGAAGAGAGCTGTGGTCATCACGATGAGCATCATCGCGATCAAACTGGTCTTCATCCGGTTCCTCCAACGCTCCCTCCTCTCTCCCGCTAGATAGCGGGCGTATCTAGATTCGGCCTCCGCCCTTGTGGTGTACCCTTTGTAACTGTTACCGCTGAAACGGTGAACCTGTCTCCGACACTCCTCCTAGTCATCGTAGACTCCGGGAACCTTACCCTTGTACACGACATACGACGGCATCTCTATGCACAAGCCAAACAACAGACAATACATAAGCAATGTGTAAGTATGCAACAAAAGGATCGGAAGAGAAAAGCAAGACATTAATAGCACGATTCATGGTCCTACTAATAAATAGCATTGATTACATCTAAGTTGAACAACCGTCCAAACCAAAGAGACATCCAAATCCATTAAAGTTTAATTACAACATGAGCCAATCAATGTTTCAGAACTACACATCACTACTTTCGACTCAACTCATCGGACAGGAGCGTGGGTGAAGCCGCCGTCTGTCGTGATGGTCATGAAATCACGGTCGTTGTCACCCTGCATTTGTAGCGTTTCATCTATCTCACTGTTGGACGGTTGATATCTGAGGAAGAACTGCCCCGCGGTATGAAGGACATCTTGATGGATGATGTCTGCAAACTCCGACTGGATGCGAAAGAATTCTTGTCTGAGGTCCGGGTCCTGGACTGCCGACAAGCTCGCGGCCCAATCTTTGAGATTATCTGGTAGCAGAAGGTGATGATGGTCCCTTACAATCGCCCGCATGTGATGGAGGGCGTAGTAGGCATCCTTCTGACTGCCAGGCGGCTGCTTGACGCAGCAGAACTTCGTATTGTGTGAGAAGATGTGCTTGCCGTACTTACGAACTGGCCTGGTGAAGGTGCCTCCAGATTGGGCGTAGCCGGGGAGAACATCATCAAGAACTTTCTTCACATTTGTGTAGTCTATCATGGAGTTACGGTTCGGGTCGAAATACGTGGCCATGGAATATTTCGGGCTTAAGAGGATGAGTGTGCAATGTGTGTCACTGCACAGAACACGGAATGTTAGAAAAAATAGAACGATCGAAATCTAAGAAATCATATGTTACGGGGCGGTTAAGGGATGACTTACTCGGGAAAGTAAGGCACAAGGAAGTTATCCTTATCTGCGTTTGCCAGAATGACGCCTTCGAGGTGTGAACTCGCAACTTGGCGGTCCCCAGTGCTACTCAAGTGCTTGGCACGCATGTAGAAGGGGTCGACTATCACGATGTCCGGGGTATTGTCTCTAATGATCCGCATCTGCATGCTCAGCGAAAACAGCCGAACGAAGGTGTAGTGCAACGGATGAAGGTTAAACATAGCAAAGATGTCATCAAACCGCAGGACGATCATACCCCCGATGTCGCCATCCACAAAGCCCTTGCTCTCTGGCACCTTGGCCACGAAAACCGGGTATGCCACATCCTTCTCTCAGAGACGCCGCTTCTCCAAAATCAGAACACTGTCGTGCAGACTCCACATAGCATCGGTTGCAACATTCAGCATATTTGGCGGTAGCATCGCCCTACCCGCCACATGCACCCTCCTCGAGATATCCTTAGGTGAAGGTGGCCCGTCCTGAGCACGGATCGAACTCGGTGCCGGCTAGCTCGCACCGGCACCCTTGTTAGTCTTTCGTTTCCGGCCCTTCTTCTTGATCTCCTGTAATGGGACCGAGTTCTGCTCATAGACCGCCTTCTTCAGCGTGTTGGGGCTGATAATATTTCGCGCCTCAGCTATCTGAGGCTCGGTGAAGGTGGGAGCTGGAGGCGTGTCCTGAGAACTGAACGCCAGACGACACTTGTTGCAATTGGATTTCTCCGCCGTACCAGCTAGATCGCGGTGGTCTTGGTTGGGTTCTTGAGAAAGAGGCCTGCAGAACTCGTCAGCGTACCCATGTTCGGCAAAGTACTTATCAACTTTGGTAAATGTACCCTCGTCGTTGTCGTCGCCGTCCGGATCCTGTGCCATAGGGCTGTCCGGATCCTGTGCCATAGGGATGTTCGGCAGGTCCGGTAGCGTTGCGGCGTTCTTGCCATGGCTTGGCGCCGGCACGACTGGCGGTCTTGTCTGTGGGGTGGTGTCCCCCGCCCCCAAACGAATCTGGCTCTTCGGCCATAGCAGGGGCCAGTTTACGCAGGTGCCGAGGGTCATCTCATCTTCTTCGTCGGCCCCAGCGGGTCGAATCGGAGGTAATAGCTCGTCGCAGCCTGGCAGCACCCGGACCACTTCAACCCTATACATTGTGGTTGGCATCGGATTACCGTGGAACATGGGGTTGCCCGGTTGAACGATTCTGCCCTTGGCGACATCGACCAACTCGGCGCCCACGAAGTGCAGAAGAGTGCAAGGAACGTCGGCGGTGCCCTGGAAAAACATGTATAGGGCGTCAGGGATGCCCAGTCAAAGGCAAGGAGATGAAGTCATCGGCCGAGAGGCTTAGTTACCGTGATGCCATCGAGCTCGGCTAATGTCGAGGCACCGCCAACGGCGGGCGTGCAACTGACGGAGGGGGCGCTTGCTAGCGAGGTGCCGGTCGGCATACACCCGGGTGCATTAAGCTCCAATGCCCGTGCCGGTGCCGGAGACACGAATACCGCCTCCGCCGGAGACACCAATGGCGCCGCCGCCGGAGACACCAATGGTGCCGCCGCCGGAGACACCAATGGCGCCGCCGCCGGAGACACCAATGGCGCCGCCGCCGGAGACACCAATGGCGCCGCCGCCGGAGACACCAATGGCGCCGCCGCCGCGCTGTGCGAGTTGCTGGCCGTGAAGCTGGGAACTGGGGGAGGCCCCTTTTGGCCACCCGCAATCCACGTCGTCAGCCCATGAATCAACGTAGGCACCATGTTGTTGAGCAACGTTCCAAGTTGTTGTTGCACTTGCTCATGGATAAGCTCCGGAATCCGCGCCACTTGTGCCTTGAGTTCTTCAACCTCGCGCATCTGGCTTTCCGAGCTGGTCTTTTTCTCCTTCCGCACACCAGCGGTATAGTATGACCCCCATTTTGTGGACAAGCCTTTGCCGGCCACACGACCAGCTGACGTCGGCTTATCGAGCTTATCCTTCTTTTTCATTACGTTCAACGCCCTATTTAAAGGGGTGTCGAAAGGGGAGCTCTTAGACGACCCCACGCTACTGCTTTCATTGTCCTGCGAAAGGAACATGAACCATTTAGAAATATTGGGGATTAATTAGAGTGCAACCATATGGAGCTAATTACGCGGGGGTGTATTCCTTACCAGAACAAGCTCAAGCGCCCTGGTCTTCGGATCCGTGGTAAGCTCCTTTGTTATCGGGTCCTCCTTGTACCGGGCCCTGACATAGTTCCTGGTCTGCTTGTCACCGCTGTATTTCTCGAAGCGGGGCGGTAGGCCTTGCTCGGCACGCTCCGCGTCCTCCTTGTCCCATATAGGCTCCGCCACTCTATAACCGCCGGGACCGAGTTTGTGTTCCCCTAAGTTCAACTCCCGCATTTCTTTCCCCCACTGACTTGATTCGGAGGTTGCGGGGCTCTGGCACTTGATCTTGAACTCCTTGTACTCATCTTCGCTCATCAAAGGATATTTCGCCTTGATCTTGTCATAACTATCACCTTTATCAATCATTCTCTTCACCGCGCTTCTCCAAGTAGACAGGGCCGTGCTCATCTTCGTGAGGGCGGCATTGTTCACTTTATTCCCTGAGAGGCGTGTGTTTTCAAATTCGGCGGGGAACTTGTATCGTTCGTGCAGCTTCGTGAAGAGGAGGTTGCGCAAATTCCCTCTGTCCTTATGCCTAAGGTTCTCGGTGTTGATCGAGACGGTGCTCCGGAGAATGCACCCGAGCTGAACCGAGTACCCCTTGACTATATGTTTGGGCTCCGTTGGATTCCCGTCGGAGTCCACTTGAGTGAATTCCTCCTTGACGGTGCGCAGCGCATTCGGGCGCCGGTCCTTCCTTTGCTTCTTCGGTTGGCTGCCATCTGTGTGTGCGCCGCCACCATCTGTGTGTGCGCCGCCATCATCAGTGGTGGCATCCTCGGCGGCACCATCAGTGGTGGCATCCTCGGCGGCACCATCAGTGGTGTCATCCCCGACGCCACTAGGGGTTGTGTAATCAGGATCGGTGTCTTCCGCGGCATCATCATAGCGGTGAGGTTGTTCCTCCATCTCTTGGGACAGCTCCCAGAATTGCTTGCCACCCGAACCACCGGCCTCATCGTTGTGGGCCATGTTTATCTCTAAATAGGAAAAAAGTTTGGTCAAAAAGATGGTTATTGTCAAGGAACAAGATCATGGTCTCATGATTTAGGGTTTGTCGACACCGAGGCACCCTAAAAGCCTAAGCTTTCATCATTTAGGTTCTCATCGACACCGAGGCATCCGGGGCAACCAAGTTAAGTTTTCATCATTTAGGGTTTATCGATGCCGAGGCACCCTAGGTTGGGCCTAATCTTGGCTCTATTGCCACCTATGTTGGGTTTATCATCTAGGGTTTATCGATGCTAAGGATAATTCTAAGTTGGGCCTAATCACTTGGCTCTATTGCCACCTATGATTTAATGCAGCAAGAATGGCAGGGCAGTTGATCCTACTTAACTAAGTACTAAGATAGCCCGGCCCATGCATTAGTCGCAAGTACCCCATATGTCCTATTTTTAGCAAAGTCAGGCTAAAATTCACGGAAAATTTCAGCATGACCTTTGCTGAAAATAGGACATATGGAGTACCCGAATTTGCCGGAACGGAAGTTAATCGACATTCCGGCAAACTCAAGGGCCTCTCGGGGTACCTGCAAATTCAGCACGACACGATGGTCGGAGACAAAACCCAGCCACAGACCATATGGTCCTCTGCTTTCATATGGACAAAAATCAGCTCAACTTATGTGAGCTTCCATTCCAGATATAATATGTCTCCCAACAAAAAATCATCAATAGTTTAGCAAGTCTGTACAAACACAGAAAGAATGACAAATGTATTTTTACAGATCATGGCTCAGAGGTCTCTGTTTAACGGTGATAAGTCAACGACAAGGAACATCAAGCTTATTACAAAATCTCTTAGAACCTTATGAGAGTACGTACATATACATATTTTGTTTACTAGCTTGGCACATGTCAAGTCTCACTTGCAGGTGCACATTTTTTCTTTCAAAGCACACCTCTTTCTTTCAGCTATCTATATATCTTGTTCTATGTTGCATTTTTAATTCCTGATGTTAACAAGAGTGTTTGTCAAAAGGAAAAACAAAGTTCATGGCAGTGTAGCTAGCTTCTCATGCATCCCTCTTATCATCTAGCTAGCTAACTCTTGAATCCATGGGTGTCCAAGATTTTCTTTATAATTATTAGTATATCATCGTATGAACAGATAAATCTTAAAAAAATTATGAGCAGAGAGAAAAAGAAAGGAAAGAACAGTAGCAGTAGTACTACTACTAGCTAGCTAGCTAGCTGGTACTGATCTAGCTTCTGCATGCATTTCTCTGAATTTTGTTATACTTAAACACTACAAGGAATTATACTTTGTCATAGCTATTAGTCTTTGGACTAAGGGGCACTAGCACACTAGTAAGTGATAGGCAACCATCCTACATGGAAATGTGAAGAGTTACATGGATGAGTACCAGCTCTAAGTGAAGGCTCAATGGATTCAAGATCAACCGACTGAAGTTGCCCAAACCTGCAAGGAAAAGAGAGAATAATGATTTCGAACTGCTTCTGATGGCATACATAAGCATAAGTTCAGTCCCCCAAATCAAGCATGGTTTCTTACTGCCCATCTAAACAACCACCACCACAAGGAGCAGATGCAGATAACTCACTCAAAAAGACTAATAAACACCAGTTGCAGATGGATCACTTCCTTTTAACCTTACTAATCATATATATGTTCCCTTATTGCAACATTGCTAATAGAGGATGACATCAATTTGCTGAAATAGCTATAACAGAACACGCATAGTCAATTAGCTAGAGAGCTTTATGCCCTTTCACTCTCGGGGATAATTCAATGATCCAGTAAAACCATGAGGAGACTTACTTCTAGGCTAGCAACAACTAAAGGCAGAAGGGTCGACAACTCCCAGGAAACTTGTCACTAAATGGCCAGTAAAATGATCTAGTTTTGAAAACTCTACTGCTTTGACACTCCATCTGCTTTGACACTCCATCAGAAACAGAACATCTCAAACTCGATTCAGTTGACTAACTAAAACATCTGTACATGGAAACATGAACTAAAACACCTGAGTCAAACAAACCCACAAGCAAACCATCACAACTAAGACTAGAACAATACCAGCATCTAATAGCACATACATATCATTACCAGCATTGGTCTGAGGGTGAGACCAACCTAATGCATAGCAAGTTAATTCAAGAAACTGCAGTTGGACAAAACAGGAAATTTAGAAGCATTCTACATAGAGCACAAGGAAGCAGAATGAAATCTCAATCTACTTCAGATGCATTTGCAACTGAACAATGTCCAGAGGTTGAGCAACTTGCATGCTTATAGCCTCCTGAAGAGTTGTATCACACACTGCCATGTAAACAGTTTAGATTCTTCCATGAAGCAATTGCAGCAAACCATTCGTGGTAGTTTAAGCTAGAAAAGAAAAAGCATTTGGAAGCAGCAACTTCCTGCCTACTCAACTGAACTCATCTTCACCATGCATAGGTTGGGGAGGGAGGAAGGATGGAGAGGGAGGAAGGAGGAAGGAGGAGAGGTACCTGGGCAGGCGCGGCCGGTCGCCGGAGGGGTCAGGGTCGGGGTTGGGGTCGGGGTCGGCGGCGGCGTCGTCGTCGAAGGGATGCCTCAGTTGGCCGTGGGAAGGCCGGCGGCTGCGGTCGTCGTCCTGCACCCCGTGCCCGGACTTAACAAAAATAAAGAAATGATATTACACAAGTATTAACAAAAACAATATGTATACATAAAAGTAACAACAGCAATATAGTTAGGCTTTAACAGCAGTGCAAGGAGTTCATCCTAAATAACACATAAACCCGATTCAACATGTCTTCAAACAGCCCAAAAGCAATCATATTACACAAGTATTGAGAGCTCATATAGTTAGATTTATTAATGCAGAGTACTACACGAACACTGGCACCAAAATCCACTTGCATTTTACAAATCTGTATACTGTCCTGCCCAGAACTTGCATGGCATTATAGTTTTGCTATTTCAGTCATTCTTTGTTAGCATCCACATAGAGGTCTTCATACCTAATATTACAAATTGAGCTTTTGTATATATCACTTTATTGCTACCTATCTGCATTTTTCCCGATAGTTTCAATAATTTTAGATGAAAACACCAAGTTCTAAGTTATATCTTATATATGCAACTATAGTCAGACTCCAGATCCTTGATTGTTTTGCTTTTCTCCTCTGCTACATGGATTCCCTTCTTAGAGAAGGGAGAAGACACTGGTTTGGAAATCTTTCTGTCATACACTTCTATTTGAAAATTGCAGTTACTGTCAGACCAAAGCCTTTGGAAGTTTCGTCAGCTTATAATGAACTGGTGTTTTCTTCGGTTAAAAGAGGTGACCTGCTTTTCTTTGGCCAATGCAATTGTATTTCTAAGTCCAATTCAATATCAAATCAATTTTCATTTCACATGAATCCAGTCCAGAATGTATCTGGACACAAACGTGGTGTGTACTAGAGTACTAAATCGGTTTGCTTGCCTGATATAATAAACCTTTTTTCCAGTGTTGAGATCACCCACTTTGTCTTTTATTTACCTATATTTGGTTGTTGCAGTTTTGCAGGGGTTTGCAATTATATAAATCTTAAACTCAAAACACAGCATGGTACGCAGGCATCAAGCGATTGGTTGGCTAACAGCACCGGAAAGCCAGGCCTACCCTAGGGTTTGCAGGTGAGGGGATGGAGGAGAAGGGAGGAATCACCTGGGGGAGGGGATGAAGGAATGGAGGAAGACGCCGGCGTTGAAGCTCCGGCAGCGGCTGGGCGTTGAAGCTCCGGTGACACGCGGTGGGCTCCTCCACTCGCCTGTCTCTGCGTCTCGGCTTGGGCGGAGGACGTCGAGGGCGCGGGCGCGGGCGGAGGGGGGACGGCGAGGTAGGCGGCGCTCGGCTCGGCATCACGTGGCCTGGCTGAGCTGAGGTAGAGGCGGTCGTCGTCTCCTCTGGCTCGGGGGGCGACGGTGCGGGGGCGACGGCGCGGGGGCAAAGTTAGGTCGAGTGGGGGGGGGGGGGATCTGGCGAGGGAGGGAGAGAGGCCAGAGGGGAATAGGTGGAGGGAAGCTTTCTAATGGCGCACCACACGCCGGTGCGCCATAAGTACGACTGTTCTAATGGTGCACCACCCCTCGGTGCGCCATTAGAATTTTGTTTTAATCTAGCCCAGTAGCCATATCTACAGCCCAACCCTATCTACAATAGAACCCACCCACTAGCTCGACTGGTCAGCACGTAACACACACACCAGGAGGTCCTGGGTTCGATTCCCAGGATCCCCAATATTTTTTATGCATTTTAAATGGTGTTTTTTTATATTTATTTGTGTTTAAATATGTTCAAACTTGTTTAAATCATAACAGTAATATTTTTTATGCATTTTAAATGCTGTTTTTTATATTTATTTGTGTTTAAATATGTTCAAACTTGTTTAAATTATAACAGTAATGTTTTTTATAAAAATAGTAAAAAAAATTTAAAAAATATGTTCAAAAAGTGCGGGTGCGGGGGGCCGGGTGCGGGGGAGGGTTGCGATGGGTGGAGCTAGCGGGGGAGGGTGCGGGTGCGATCGAGATGGAGGGGGATCGAGATCGAGATGGAGGGGGAATCGAGATCAAGTGTCCTCATGAATTCAAAAAGTGCCCATGAAATTTAAAAATATTCATGATATCAAAAAGTGCCCATGAAATACAATCGAGAAATGAAGACTACGATTTAAATACAATCGGTCTTAGCTAGCTATCTGTTCACAATCTTCTTGCCCTTCTTTTTCGCAAACGGAGTTCTTCTGTGGAACGGACGTCCTTTAGGTAGGGTGGTCCTGCTTCTTCTTGTGGTGTGTGCTGCTACTTCATCATCGTCGTCATGTTCGATCTACGGGTCGCCGTACTTGTCGAAGTCTTGCTCATTGGATACTCCATCCATTCCGATGATCTTCCTTTTGCCTCTCCTCATGACAACACGACTGGGCTTTGGCGGGTCGGTAATGAAGAAGCATTGGTCCACTTGGGAAGCCAGTACCCATGGCTCATTTTTCGTGGTGACGTTTGCGCCCGCGGTCTTGGATTTGGCTTCGAGTATAACCATGGTGGTGAAATACCGGTCTTCTTTTATGACGTTTTTGGCCCATCTGACACGGAACATCGGGACCTTCTCTCCAGCGTAGCTCAGCTCCCAGATCTCCTCGATCCTTCCGTAGTATCTGTCCTTGTCGTTACCGGTGTAGGATTCCATCGTTACCCCGGAGTTCTGATAACCATCGCTCTTCATGTCCTTGTCCTCGGTGTAGAATGTGTAGCCGTTGATATCATACGCCTCATAGGTCATGAGGTTGTGCTCGGCGCCCTGTGACAAGGCGAATATGAGTTGTTCTTCCGCGGAAGAATCCTCATGTAAAGGGTACGACAGAAGCTTCTGCTTGAACCAACGCGTGAAACATGAGTTGTGCTCTTTGAGTATATCTCCGTCCGTCCTCTGTTGGCCTCGGTCATTGTACGTCTTCTTAATAAAGGTTTTGTGCTCTACCACCCAAGGATCGACCACGTCTATGTGTTGTAGCGCGACTAGGTTTGCTCTTTCAAAGTCGGCGAGTCGACCCTCGAAGTCGACATGCATTTCGCGGCGACCCTCATGGTGACCCCATCTAGCGAGCCTGCCGAGGTGCCTGTTGACGGGCAGACCAACGGGGTTCTCGATGCCTAGATAATTCATGCAGTAGGAGATGCACTCTTCGGTCAGAAAGCCCGTGGCTATGCTTCCCTCTGGACGTGACATGTTGCGAACGTATCCTTTGATGACACCATTCATCCTTTCGAACGGCATCATGTTGTGCAGGAACATCGGCCCGAGTTGGATGATATCCTCCACTATATGGACCAGCAGATGCACCATAACATCGAAGAATGCGGGCGGGAAGTACATCTCAAGCTCGCATAGTATCACCATGATCTCTTCCTGTAGCCTTCTGAGTTGCCTCACGCCAATCGACTTCCGAGAGATGACGTCAAAAAAGTTGCATAGGCCAAATAGCGTTTCACGGACGTGCGCGTCCATGATCCCACGGATTGCAATTGGAAGTATCTGCGTCATCAGCACGTGACAGTCGTGAGACTTCATCCCGCTGAACTTCTGCTTCGCTGGGTCTAGGTATCTGATTATCTTCCCCGCGTAACCGTAAGGAAGTTTTACTCCTAGGAGGCAGGTGAAAAACTGCTCGATCTCCTCCTGACTTAGCGTGAAGCTCCTGCCTGATGCCCATTGATTTCAAGTCTGCCCTTGCTTTCGGCCCATCTTTGGTCCTCTCTGGCATGTTGAGCAGGGTACCAAGCAGACTCTCGCACACGTTCTTCGTGATATGCATGGCATCAAGGCTGTGAGGCACACGGTGGATCTTCCAGTACGGCAAGTCCCAGAAAACAGACCTCGTTTTCCATACCTTCAGCAGCGGCTCTGGCGCCTTTCGCTTCTTTCCCGGCAGTGGGCAGTCTTTCCAATTTTTCAACAGCTTGTCTATTTCCTCGCCGCTCCTCGTACACGGGCGTTTTCGGGGTTCGGTTTCACCATCGAACAGATCCTTGCGTTTCCTCCACGGGTCATCGTCGCGAAGCCACCTTCGATGTCCCATGAACACGGTTTTCGAAGACCAGGGATCTCTATCTAGCTGGCGATACGTTGTGTCATCCATGGACCTTACGCATCCAGAAAATCCGTGGACTACCTGCCCCGCGAGATATCCGTAACCGAGATAGTCGTGCACCGTCGTGAGCAGTGCGGCTCTCATAGGGAAATATTCTTTCTTTGCGGCGTCCCACGTATTGGCTGGCGTTTTCCACAGCGTGTCAAGCTCCTCTTTCAGCAGCCCCAGATACAGATTGATGTCATTCCCTGGTTGTTTTGGCCCTTCAATTAGCATACTCATGTGAATGTACTTCCTCTTCATGCACAACCAGGGGGGAAGGTTGTACATCCACACAAACACAGGCCAGGTGCTATGTGTGCTTCTCTGGCTGCCAAACGGATTGACTCCATCGGTGCTCGCGCCCAGCACGATGTTCCTTGGATCGTTCCCAAATTCTGGGTATTCGAAGTTCAACGCTTGCCACTGGCTCGCATCCTTAGGGTGACTCAGCATCTTGTCTTTTTTATCTATCTCCGGATCATTTGCGTCATCTTCTCGCTTCTTCTCCTCCCTATCCGCGTGCCAACGCAGGAGCTTTGCTACCTTAGGGTCCGCGAAATACCGCTGCAGACGAGGAGTGATCGGAAAGTACCACACCGATTTTCGAGGAGCTTTCTTCCTCTTCTTGTATCGAGTGACGCCGCACACCGGACATATGGTAGACTCCGCATGATCGTCCCGATAAATGATGCAATTGTTCATGCACACATGGTATTTCACGTGCGGTAAATCCAGAGGACACACGATTTTCTTCGCCTCCTCGAAACTGGTCGGGCACTTGTTCCCCTTGGGAAGACGTTCGTTCCAGAATGACATGTTCTCGTCGAAGCATGCGTCGGTCATTTTGTGTTTTACCTTCATCTCCAGAGCCATGAGCGTTACTTTCAGGCGGGTATCCTCGGGCCTGCATCCTTCATACAATGGAGTAACCGCGTCTATCTCCAGTTGATCCAGCTTGGCTTTCTCTCGGGCGGCAGCTCTTGCGTTATCCGTCCGCTTGAGAAGCAGCTCTTGAATATGAGGGTCCTGCACCTAGCCTACATCGTCGTCTGCTCCGGCATCTTCATCTTCATGATCATTCCCTTCGTCTTGATCTTCCTCATCATCATGTACGACATCTTCTACATGATGACTGTGTACAGCATCACCGTCGTGATCATGTCCTGGAGATTCTTCGTCTTCTCGCCCGCCCTCGCCGCGGTGGTACTTGTCTTGTTGCCCTTCCTCATTTCTTGCCCGGCCCCGGCCATGGACGACTTGATAGTCATCTTCATCACCTTGCCACCGATAGCCATCCATGAAACCACGCAAGAGCAGGTGGTCCCGCACCTACCCGGAATCCGGGTCCGCAATAAGGCTCTTCAGCTTGCATCTTCAACATGGACATCTTATCTCCGTCTCGTTCTTTTGAAGCATCTCGGCCTTCGCGGAGCTCAAAAACCTATTCACGATGCCTTCAGTCATCGTGCGGACCATGGTCGCCTGCGGGGTAGAGCAAAACGATATGTTAGAACCAAGAAAAAATTTGGCATGACCTTCCCTAAAAATAGGACCAAAAAGAATGCATAGTGCCAAAATTCTCGCCGAAACGGAAATGAATCAAAACATTCTGGCAAAATATTGGCAACTATCGCATATTTAAAATACCGGTACCTTCAAACACAAACATATATGCAACACCACAAACACATGCAACACCACAAACATACATAGATCTAGCTAGGCCACAAAAAGTGCATGTGCACGTTGTTGGAGCGAGCTAGGGAGAAAAAAAAGTAGATCTATATCATGAAGATAGCTTTCCCTTACTTACCTATCAAAAAAGGTAATTTCACCACTTAATTTTGTTGAATCTATGGTGGAAATGAGGTGAGGAGGAGGAGATGGCCGAAAGCTTGGAGAAGGAGGTGGATGGAATGAAGTGGGGAAAGTGAGTGGGTAGGTGTGGGCTGTCCAAAATATCTTGTTGGTCCCAGGTTACTAATGGCGCACCGTTGGAAAATGCGCCATTAGTAACCCTGGTTACTAATGGCGCACCAGCCTACGGTGCGCCATTAGTAGTTTTGCAAAAAAGTAAAAATAATAAGTATATATACTAATGGCGCATCTCCTCTGAGTGCGCCATTACTAGTTTAAACTAGTAATGGCGCACTGTGCCACGATGTGCCATTAGTAGTTTTGCAAAAAAAGAATAAAACAAAATTTACAGTAACGGCGCACTGCCTGCTTGGTGCGCCATTAGTAGTTATAGATAGTAATGGCGCATTATGGACCCGATGCGCCATTAGTATGTATGGGAAAATGGAAAAAAATAATAATTCATACTAGTGGCGCACCCTGTTTACGGTGCGCCATTAGTGTCTTCCACACTAATGGCGTATCACAAACAGGTGCGCCATTAGTATATAGTAGTGGCGCACTGCTTCCACGGTGCGCCATTAGAATCAATCCTATCTATAGCCCTTTTCCTAGTAGTGAGGGGCCCACGAGGTAGGGGGCGCGCCCAGGGGGAGGGCGCGCCCCCCACCCTCGTGACCGCCTCTGGCACTTCTTGGAGTAGGGACCAAGTCTCCTGGATCACGTTCGGTGAGAAAATCACATTTTCGAAGGTTTCATTCCGTTTGGACTCCGTTTGATATTCCGTTTCTTCGAAACACTGAAATAGGCAAAAAAACAGCAATTCTGGGCTGGGCCTCCGGTTAATAGGTTAGTCCCAAAAATAATATAAAAGTGGAAAATAAAGCCCATTATAGTCCAAAACAATAGATAAAGTAGCATGGAGCAATCAAAAATTATAGATACGTTGGAGACGTATCAGTCCTTCATAGTTTTCACTCTTTTCCTTTGCCGCACTTCTTGTAATGGAAGCTTGCACATAATTCTTATTTTGAGCACTTCCTTTGGGAACCCATGCCATGTTCCTATCTTCAAGTTCTTGTGCACTAAGTTTTGTATTTTCTTCTTTTGCCAATATGATAAGCCGAGTATGAACCCCGACTGCGATTTTGTTTGAAGCAATGACAGTTCTTGTTTGGCCTTGTGCACTCTCAACTTGTTTTCTTTAGATTTGGCACTTTGACTCTTAACAATTGATTGCTTCTTCTCATTGCCTGTATTAGTAGCCAATGTCAACACTTTAATTGGCTCTTCATCATTTGAGATCCTGAAGTTGCACTCTTACGACCATCTCTTTTAACACGGTAAACTTGCTTGACCACCTCTTTCTTCTTTCTTGAGCTCTGGACCGATTCCTTATGATTGAAACGGTCTTTAACATGTGATTGTTCAAATGTTGATCTTCTTGGAGCTGCATAATATTGGTGAGATGGTCTAAAATAAGATGGAGAATGTGCCCTTGTATCATACCTGTCCCATGATGGATATGGATCTATATGACCATAGGGACGCATCCACGACATTGGCATTTGCGGCCCAAAATAAGGATATAAATATGTTGCATTAAAATTCTCACTTTGCCAATACTGATTCTCATATTTGCGCCTTGGGGATGATCTTGGTTTCTTTGCATGATTGGGCCGATTAGCATTCTTCTCGTCACTCTTCTTTTGATATTTATCCAATAGTTCAGCGAAGGTGATGTTTGATCTCTTACACTTGCGCTTATTTCGGCCTTTGTTTTTTTTTGGTTTGCTTTCATCGATCATTGGATTTGCTTGCTTCCCCCCCCCCCAGTCATTGGCATCTCCATTGTAGTTTCGATGGAATTCTCGCCCTCAAGATTATGTTCATTATGCTCTTCAACAACTTCTTTATTTGAAAGCTTAATCCCATCACCTGCAGTTTTTACCCTCTCTTTAAATGGATCGACTTGAAGCAGCCGATGCAAAAATTTTCTGCCATCGGGACCAATCGTTATAGACTGGTCATCTTTTGGTGTCTCAACAAATTTCAACCGTCCTTTATCAATGGCTGATTTAACTATTTAACGAAACATATTGCAATCCTCAAAACTATGCTTGAATGAATCATGCAACTTACAATACATTCGTCCTTGAATTGATGGCTTGACTCGGTGATCAAGAATTCTTATGTAATTATTTTTTAGCAACAAATCAAATATTTGATCACACATGCTTTAATCGAAGGTATACCTTTTGTTTTCTAGCCAATCTTGTTGTGAGAACGGCTTTGGAGTTAAGCAGACGAATGGTTCAGATTTGGCATCTTCCCATTCATCTATGAATTCTCTTTTGCATTCATTTTCCGATATCCTTAAATAAGAAACTATACTAGCATCGGTTTTCCCAAAAGATTTTAACCTTGGCTTTAAATTTCTGAAATCAAAGTAGTTAGAACATACATGTCTCAATTGAGACCAAGTGCAAGCCAAGTACAAAATAAGCAAAGCTACCCAACTAGATATGAACTTTAGATAAAGAAACGCGGAAAGCTTTGGCTGTAACAATAAGTCATTATCGGTCTATATAAATGGCGCAAAGGGTTGACCGATATGTTCCATAACAAGTTTATTACTAACAAGTAAATTACCCTTCTTCATTGGTCTTTCAAAATTACTTATGAGAATATTTCTTATAGATGCATCAATAATGAAGTTGCGACCAAATCTGAAAATAGGTAAATTACTCTCTATGCATACCTCTTCAGATATGTTGGGAGAGCATGATGGTGGTGCCACCTGAAGAACATCTTGCTCCGTCTTTGGATGGCTCCCCAACACCTTGTCATCATCTTTTTCTTGATTCCGTGCATCATTGCTTTGAAGATCCATGTCAGCTGAACTTTGTTCGGCTACTTGTTCTTGTCCTTGAGGCTTGTCAATTTCTATGGCACAAAACTCATAGGGCAGGGAGTAGGTTCCATTAACTTCAGAAAAATCAAGTATGGTTGTCTTGCTATACTTTCCATGCCCTTTCTCAACAATGTTTGCCTCTTTGGATTTGATGGATTCAGAATATATACTACCTGATTCGGCTTTTTTAATCGAAGAACTTTTAGTTCCGAATCATCATTCTTTTCACCGGTTATATCAATTGGCAAGGCTTCTTTTCTTTGAGCTAATTCCCTATCAATTCTCTCTTGGCGAAGTACTTGCACCCTATCGCGCAAAGCTTTAACTCCCCTCTCAATTTCAGCCCGCTCTAGATTAGTTTGCCCCCCAATGCTTTTAGGATCTTTCGGCAATGAAGTGTTAGTGTTACCGAAATTTTGCAATTGTGTAGGGGGTGTATAATATGTTGCGGTACTAGGTGGAGGTGTATGCACTTCTGTATAACCATATGCTCTCTCACAAATACTACCAATTGATGAAGTTCCATCTTCCTGCAAAACTCTAGCCTTTATTGCAGCATAATCAGGAAACAACCCCCTTTCATATTGTTCAAGGCAAAGAGCATTAATTCTCTTGTTTTGTGCCAATCTCTTTTTTAATACAGCCACAATCGCTTCTGGAAGGGATTGCTCTACAATACTTTCAGATTCTTTCGGCAATGATTCATGAGTGTTGCCGAAATTCTTGAACTGCATAGAGTATGCATTATATACTACAGTATTTGATGACGGCACATGTGTTCATGTAAATTTTTCACTTATTCGGCTATGACGATGAAGATGCGGGGCCGAATTATGAACATCTACAGTTGCATACAATGCTGAAAAATTACTAACATGAGGTGTAGCATATGATGGTTGAGAGTAACTGGCCGAATAGCTAGTAGTAGCATGGCCAATTCTCCCATCCATCGGCAAGGTTGGATTCACATATTGCAAATTATTTACCGATGAATAAAAAGGTGAAGCACTTTCTTGTATGCTATTGGAAATTTTAACATGAGGTGATTCAATTTGATTAACCAAATCCATCATGTTATTCATCGGCATATGGATTTGTGGGGTTACCGATGCATGAGAGTTTGGATACATATGTTGTATGTTGCTAAAATCATAAGAATTTGAAGCATGAAGATTGTTTTGCATCGGCCCTTGCGCATAATTAGATGCATGATTGATAAAACTAGGGCTAGCTGATACATTATGCTCATTAGATGATCTAGCAACAACATATGCATTATTTGCATCTACATATGTGAATTGGGTATTCATATTACCTTTGTAGATTGCAAACCCTAGATGACAATCTCTTCATAGCAAGAACATGCCGGAGACCGTTCAAAACTTCGTCCCCAGCGGAGTTGCCAAAAAGTGTTTTCGCACACAAACACGTCACCGTGTACCCTCGACGCCGGCGGTCATGCACCGCAGCTCATGTCGAAGGAGACCCGTCTGGAAGCGCGGTACGCAAGCAATCCGGTGGGCGCTTTTGATGACCCGAAACCCCACATGCCTGGGAGGGACTCCGTCAGGGCGCGGGGCGGCTATGGGCTACCCTAGGTCAACCTGACCGTCCCTAGGGACTCGAGGTTCGCCGCCCTGCAACAACAAGAACAAACGAAGAATGAGGAAGAAGAAGAACAAGGGAGAAGGAAAAGTAAAGGTAAAAAGTGTAGATAGATTTGTTTGATTGTGTGTTGTTCTTCAATCGGCCGTCACCTCTTATCTATATAAGAGGCGGATGGACTTCCTGTTGGGGATATAACTATTTGTGTAAGCCGCCCAGGAGGGGCCGGGTTACACAAAGAAGACTCATCAGAAAGAAGCCCAAGACCAAGCATGAAGATGGCGGTTCAATAAAGGTACTAAGGCCCACAGGCGGCTTAAGGCCCATAGTGGTAAACCGCCATGATGATATGACTTGTAACATAAGGCAGACTTAACTAGTCACCGAGCCGGACACTGTCTATGAGCCGGCCAGGACTTCGTAGGCCGCAGGGCGTCCACCCATGTATATAAGGGGACGACCCGCTGGCGGCTTAGGGCAAGAAACAACTCATCGAGAACCGGGCATAGCATATCTTGCTCCCTGGTCATTGAAACGTCAAGCAATACCAACCCAACTGGACGCAGGCTTTACCTTCACCGTAAGGGGCCGAACTAGTATAACTCTCTCGTGTCCTTTGTCCCAATTAACCCCTTTAAGCTTCCTAGTTGCGATGGCTCCATGACTAAGTCCTTTCACTAGGACATCTGACGTGACAATTCCATGACAGTTGGCGCCCACCGTGGGGCCAGCGCACGGTGGATTTGAGTTCTTGAAGGGCAACTTCGAAGGGCTCAAGGGATACGTAGTGGGCCGGATGACCAAGAGTCGTCGCGGCAAGATCTACATTGACAACGAAGGCTGGGGCCCCGACGCTAGTTCAATTGAGTACGGGTATCGGGTCCCCTTCGGCGGAATCCACGTCTTCATCGGCCGGATTGGTGAGCCGGGCCCTGAGCCGGACGACTGCACCGACCTCATTGAGACGGCTCAGCGTGCGAGAAAGGCCCGAGTTCAACCCGCCATGAAGCGTGCCTTCATGGGCTGCATCCACGGGGAGGAACTTTCTGAAGGATCAGAAGATGGTGGTGAGACGACCGTCCTCTTTGATGGTGATTCGTTCGCCGTATCAACAGATTTGCTGTATCAAGTGCAAGATGGCTTGCTTGGGGGCTGTTCCGATGGCTCCAGTATTCTGGACCCCTGTGAGCCGCCAAGATGGGCAGGAGTCTTCATGGCTGGGACTCAACCCGGCCAAAACTCTACAGCCGCTGTGGCAATAACGTCCGAGACAAGAGCGGCCGGGGCAGGAGGCCTTGTGCGCCTGTCAGCTCAGGTGCTGATAGATCTCATGGATAAGCTTACGGCCCTGTTAACCGCCACGGTTATTCCTGCAAATAAAGATGAGCATGACACGGAGGTGGCACAGGTGCGCGAAGAAATAGCTCGGGCCAAGGAGGCCTTGGCAGCTGAGGACACTAGGTTAGCCACAGAACGGGCGGCTTTGGATGCACGGGCACAACGGCTACAGTCGGAGGCCTTCCAGCTCACGATGAGCCTGAACGCGTCTAACGAGGTGATGAGGAGGAGACATCAGAAAACCCAGTCCCGTTTATCTCCGGTTTATGATCCTCGGAATCTTTTTGCTACACCCGGAGCCGGCCCAAGTAACCCGCCAGATGCAAATCAGTTTATGACAGCCGGAACAGGAGGACCGGCTCACACTCGGGAGATGACACCTCCTCATGGGAACATGGCACCACCCCGTTACGTGCCAATACCACCGGGTCACTTTTCCAACCACATGGAGAACTTAATCGCAGCATCAACGCGTTTGGCGACTCTCCCAGTGGATGGTGATGATCTGACAGCAGTGGAGACCCGGAGGATTAGAGAACTTGTCCAGACGGCCCTGGCTCAGCAAGAGACTTATTCTTATAGCCGGGACATGATTCATTCAACTCCTCCGCCTTGGTTAGCACCGCCTCGTCAAAACCGGAGTCCAAGTTACAGCAGGCACATGGAGTCAGAAGCTTTGTCAAGCAACGCCCAGTGCCGTAACTAGCCCGGTGGCTATAACCCGGTACAAGACCGAATACGTCAGGAGAACGAGAGGGCGGCTCAGCTAGCGGCTCAACAGACGGCTCATCAAGATTTCCCAGTATCCGATGACATCCGTTGAGATGGGAGTGGCTACTAGAACCAGCGGTGTTCCTTGTTTGGTGTCGGCTCTGCGTAATGTACACTTACCCAAGGACTTCAAGGGACCTCGAAAGGTACCGAATTACACGGCCGACTTACAGCCCGGAGCGTGGATCGAAAGTTATGAGATGGCCATGGAGCTGTTGGAGGTCAGCGATGCGGCAATGGATAAGTACTTCACCATGATGTTGGATGGAACGGCCCGGTCTTGGTTAAAGGACTTGCCGCCCAATTCCATTAATTCATGGGCAGAGCTAAAGGCCTGATTCATCCAGAACTTCAAAGACACTTGCAAGCAATCCATGTCGATTGTGGACTTGACAAATTGTAAGCAGGAGGAGGGTGAATCCACAACTCATTGGGTGCGCCAGGTCAAGGAGATAATACATTCGTCTGATAAGATGGATGCCGGCTCTGCAGTCCTCATGTTGGAGAAGAACTGCCGCTTTGAGCCGCTGAGACAGAAACTGGGGCGCCTTAAGCGTGATTGCAACGACATGGGTACGCTGATGGAAGCTTTAGTCAAATACGCCAACTCTGATAGTACCAAGGATCCCGTGTCTGATGAGGAAAAGACAGGTAAGGGAAAGAAGAACGGCAATGAAAAGGGCCAGCAGCATAACCCGATGAATCAAGGAGGCAATAAGCGTAAGGCGAAGGGTAACCCGGAGTTTGTGGCCAATGCCAATGCGCAGGGTAATAATCAGAGACATAAGGGGAAACCGCCCCCTCGATCTGGCGGGTCAGGCCCATCTCTTGATCAATTACTCAATGAGCCTTGCCCGAGACACGGCACCCGGGAACAACCCGCCACCCACTTATGGAAAGATTGCGCGATCATGAAGGCTTTCAAGAATTCCAACATGTTTGATGGTAATCATGGGTCAGGCGGCGGCTCAGGAGCTGGTGGCTTTCATGGCCCGGGCGGCGGTTCAAGCTCTGGCTTTCAGGGACATCAAGGCGGTTATAATCAATAGCAGTCTGGTCAAGGGGAGTAACAGCAGCAGCAGTCGGGTTATCAAAGCCATCCGAAGTAGCTGAATAGTGGGCAGTATCACGTGTTCACCACCATCTTGTGCAAACGTGACCAGAAGATTCATAAGAGGGCCGTGAATTCTGTTGAGCCGGCGGTTCCCCGTTATTTGAGGTGGTCAGAACAGCCTGTTGTATGGAGCAGGGCAGATCACCCCCTCCGGGTTGATAATCCGGGTCAGTTAGCCTTGGTGGTAGCACCTCAGGTTGGTGGATATAAATTCACTAAGGTACTCATGGACGGGGGTAGAAGCATCAATATCCTTTATTATGAGACCTTTCAGCGCATGGGGTTAACTGATAAGAATTTGAAGACGTCCAACACTGTTTTTCATGGAGTGGTTCCTGGTAAGTCGGCTTCCCCAGTTGGCAAGATTGAACTGAAAGTGGCCTTCCGAGATGAATATCATTCCAGGGCTGAGAAATTGACGTTTGAGGTGGTCAAAATCAGGAGTCCATATCATGCTCTGTTTGGGCGGCCGGCTTATGCCAAGTTCATGGCACGGCCGTGTTATGTTTATCTGCAGCTTAAGATGCCGGGTCACAAGGGCACCATCACCGTGCATGGAAGTTGAAAAGTAGCTCTGGAATGTGAGGAGGGCGATGCGGCTTATGCTGAGTCTGTTTGTGCAGCAGAGGAACTGAAGTTTTATCAAGACAACGTTGACCCGGCGGATATGACCTCTCTAAAGAAGCCAACCACCGAGCATGACCCGGCGATGAAGTTTAAATCGGCTACTGAAACCAAGCTTGTGGATTTCAATCCGGGGGATTCATCTAAGAAGTTCAGTATCAGTGCCAATTTGGATCCTAAATAGGAAAGCGCGCTCATCGAGTTCATCCATGAGAACCGGGACATCTTCACATGAAAACCTTCTGACATGCTGGGTGTACCGAGAGAACTCGCTGAGCACACTCTCAATATTGATCCGAAGTATAAGCCGGTCAGGCAGTTTCTTCGACGGTTCAACGAAGAGAGACGGAAAGCTATTGGAGAGGAAGTCGCCCGGCTCTTAGCGGCTGGGTTTATTGTTGAAGTTTTTCACTCGGAGTGGTTGGGTAACCCGGTGCTCGTGCTCAAGAAGAATGGCACCTGGCGGATGTGTGTGGATTACACGGACTTAAATAAGGCTTGTCTGGCTGATCCCTTTGCTCTCCCCCGTATTGATCAAATCATTGATGCTACGGCGGGTTGCGAGCGTTTGAGCTTTTTGGATGCTTACTCTGGTTATCATCAGACCAAAATGGCAGTTAAGGACCAGGAGAAGACGTCTTTCATCACTCTGTTTGGAGCCTTCTGTTATGTATCTATGCCATTTGGGCTCAAGAGTGCTCAGGCGACTTATCAGCAATGTGTACAGAACTATCTCCACTATCAAATTGGGCGCAATGTTCATGCTTATGTGGATGACATTGTGGTGAAGTCTAGAGAGAAGGAAACCTTGATATCTGACTTGAAAGAGACCTTTGATAATCTTCGGGTTTATAAGATGATGCTTAACCCGGCCAAGTGTGTGTTTGGTGTACCCGCAGGCAAGCTCTTGGGTTTTCTGGTCTCAAACAGAGGCATTGAAGCTAATCCGGAGAAGATCAAGGCGATTACCTCTCTGGCTAAACTGGCGTGCATCAATGATGTTCAGCGACTGGCGGGTCGTGTTGCTGCTTTAAGCCGGTTCATAAGCCGGTTAGGTGAGAAGGCCCTACCGCTATATCAGATGATGAAGAAAACGAACACTTTTGTCTGGAGTAATGCTGCTGATACTGCCTTTGAAGATTTAAAGAGACAGTTGTCTAAGCCACCGGTCCTTGCAGATCCCATTGATAAAGAGCTGTTGCTGTTATATGTGGCTGCTAATTCACAGCTGTCAGTGTTGCCATCGTGGTAGAGCGTAAGGAGGCAGGCAAGGAGCATCCGGTTCAACGGCCAGTTTACTACATTAGTGAGGTGCTTATTGAGTCTAAACAAAGGTATCCGCATTGGCAGAAACTTGTTTACGGAGTGTTTATGGCAAGCCGGAAGCTGAAGTAGTACTTCCAAAGTCATCCTATAACTGTGGTAAGTTCTGCCCCCTTGGGGGACATCATCCAGAACAGGGAAGCCACAGGATGAGTCGCCAAGTGGGCTATTGAGCTTTGGCCTCATGGTTTGAAGTATATGCCACATACTGCTATTAAGTCTCAAGCGTTGGTGGATTTTATCAATGATAGGACAGAGTTGCAGGCACCTGAGGAGAAGCCAGATAACACATATTGGACTATTCACTTTGATGGGTCCAGGCAGTTAGAAGGCTCGGGGGCTGGAGTTGTTTTAACTTCCCCTCGAGGTGACAAATTTTGTTATGTGCTCCGGCTTATGTTTCCTTGTACTAACAATGCAGCTGAGTACGAGGCCTTACTCCATGGTCTCCGGATGGCCAAAGAGATGAATTTGAGCCGGGTAAGGTGCTTGGGCGATTCAGATCTCGTGGCCCAATAGGTGTCAGGCAAGTGGGACTCCAAGGATCCCCTTATGGCGGCTTACCGCCGTGAAGTAGATGCCGTGGCTGGGCACTTCAAAGGTTATCAAGTGGAGCACATTGATCGAAGGAAGAATGAGGCGGCCGACGCTTTAAGCCGGTTGGGATCTCAGCGTAAGCCGGTGCCGCCTAACACCTTTCTCGATGTTTTGCATAATCCTTCTGTCAAGGTACCTACAGAGGAGGAACTAGAAGTGCCAGACCTGGAGGCACAGCTGATGGCAGCTCTTCTCGTCATCCCGGATTGGACAGTGCCATATTTGGCCTATATGCCCCGGGGAGAGTTACCTAAGGATGAGACCTTGGCGAGACAAATCATCAGGCGGTCCAAATCAATGACGATTGTTCATGGCGAGTTACATCACCGCAGTGTCACTGGGGCGTTTCAATGTTGTGTGTCGCCTGCAGAGGGTCAGGAGATACTTTGTGAGATCCATGAAGGAGATTGTGGTCATCATGCCGGTTCAAAATCTCTTGTGGCCAAGGCTTTTCGTCATGGTTTCTATTGGCTGACGGCTCATGCTGATGCGGAGGATCTAGTCAGCAAATGTGACGGATGTCAAAAATTCTCACAACAAGCTCATGTGCCGGCTCAAGAGTTGAGGATGATTCCAATTACTTGGCCGTTTGCAGTCTGGGGGTTTGACATGGTTGGACCTTTCAAGAGGTCTAAGGATAAAAAGACACACCTCCTGGTGGCAGTGGATAAGTTTACTAAGTGGGTTGAGGTAGAGCCGGCCAGTAAGTGTGATGCAGCCACGGCGGTTCAGTTCATGAAAAAGGTGATCTTTCGTTTTGGTTTCCCACACAACATTATAACTGATAATGGCACTAATCTCTCCACGGGTTCCATGGAAGAGTTCTATCAACGAGAACATATCCAGCTTGATGTTTCGGCTATTGCTCATCCTCAGTCCAATGGTCAAGCAGAAAGAGCTAATCAGGAGATCCTGAAGGGAATCAAACCCCGGCTCTTTGTCCCCTTACAGCGGACTCCGGGTTGTTGGGTGGAGGAGTTACCTTCTGTAATGTGGAGCATCAACACTACGCCTAACAGATCTACAGGTTACACACCTTTCTTCATGGTATAGGGAGCAGAGGCAGTCCTGCCAAGTGACATCCGGAACGACTCACCCCGCGTGGCGGCTTACGTTGAGCCTGATAACGAAAAAGCTCATCAGGATGCACTTGACTTGTTGGATGAGGAGCGAGACTTGGCAATAGCCCGCTCGGCGATTTACCAGCAAGACCTGCACCGCTAACACAGCCGCCGGGTTAGAAGCAGAACCTTTCAGGAAGGTGACTTAATGCTCCGGCTCATCCAGGATCAGTCTGATATGCACAAGCTATCCCCTCCTTGGGAAGGACCCTTTGTGGTCAGCAAGAATCTGAACAACGGGTCATACTACCTCATCGATGTTCGAGAGCGCAAAGACTCATGTAAGTCGGAGGAGGAGACCCGCCGGCCGTGGAATATCGCCCATCTTCGGCCTTACTATACTTAAGCCACCGGCTCTCAAGATGTATATATTTTGACGATGTATATATTATATAAAGCAATAAAGCAGGACCTCTATCCTTTTTACCCTCAAAGGTTTATATGTCTTTTTTATCATATGGTGAAAACAACCAACAGGGAGTGGATTATATCTGAATCTGGCTTTCCCTTTGGTCCGGCTTATGATCATATCTGAATCTAGCCATGATCACTTGGGGGCTTCCTGTTCAAACATAGGTCGTATTCGAACCAAAGAGAACTTAGCTGTCGATACTCACTTGATCGGCATACTGCCAAACCCACTTGGGGGCTTCTTGATCATATTTGAATCATAGCTTAACCCCTTTGGGTCTGACGTTGATCATATTCGAATCAGCGTCATTAAACAACTCTTATGGTCACTTGGGGGCTTCCTGTTCAAACATAGGTCATATTCGAACCAAAGAGAACATAGCTGTCGATACCCACTTGATTGGCATCGCCAAAGCCACTGGGGGCTATATGATCGTATCCGAATCTTAGCTTAACCCCTTTGGAACGGTTTAATGATTGTATTCGAATCAGAAGCCTTTGAATATTGTCTATTATCCATTATATTTCATAAGCATAATTATTTGACTATCTTGAGACCTTCTTGAAAGCACTATGAGATGGTTTTTGTTCTTCCGGCTTAATATTTATCACCCCAGGTTGTTAAGTGTCAGGTGAACATTATATGTTCCAACTTTCAGGAGTTGAATTTACCCGCATGGTGTAGGTCATATAAGCAGGCGAGGTTACCAAAGGGATCGCAGGGAATTTTTCTTGTTTTATATGCAGGATAAGGCAAGCAAATTTAACATCAAGGAAATAAAAGATAAACATAAGCTGGAAATATATAGCGATGGCGGCTTACAAAAGTATTAAGCGCCATAAACATGCGCGAAGGCATGACAAAAATTGAGAGGTTTTTCTACCCTATTACAAGACTCCCTGAGTCTGAATAATGAAGCATTGTTTTCGCAAAGTCATAACCGCCTGGCGGTTCACTCCTTTGGTGGGCTTGAAGATTCCGGGTTATCCTTCTCCGCCTCTCCGTTGGCCGCCCTGTCCTAGAAGGTTGACGATGCCCAGTCAATGCCACTCAAGGCTTCAAACTCAGCTTCATCATCTATTAAACTGACTGGGTCCACTTCAGGGGCAAAGGTATGCTTACGAGTTGGAGGGATCAGACTGACTTCATCATAGGGAGGTGTTGGAATTCTCCAGTTCTCACTATCATAGCCCGGCTGATACTTGGTAAGGTCAGTGTCGTTCCCAATGAGAGTAGCCACGGGGCATATATCTTTGACGCAGGCGGTGAAATCCTGTTCATGAAATACGGTCCCATCCTCTTTCAGACTCGGGTATCCAAGAGCGAGGTCGGCCGGGTCTAGTTCTGGAATCCATGCTTTTGCCCGGCTCAACGCGGCTATGGCCCCGGCTCTTGAGGACGCCCGCCTTAGATCTTGGACCCGTTGACGTAGTACATCAAGACACTTCAGCACGTCTTGCAGGAGGTGGGGAGTGTTATTTGATAAAGCTACAACGGCCAAAGCACGTTGTGACCCGGTATACAGTTGCTCCACTAGAGTGTAAACCGCTTTCAGTTTGATCAACATGTTCTGCTTGAGGTTTGTGCTCCTGGGGCCTGCGTTCATAAACATAAGGTGAGCTGGAGATAACTATTAAAATAGTCATCAAAGGAAGGATTGCAATATTTGAGGTTATATACAGTAACTTACCGAAGATGGCTGAGAGCATTTGAGATATCTGGCGCTTTAAGCCGGACAACTCGCCTGTTGCTTCTGCAAGTGATGTTTCTGCTGTCTCGACCCGAGTTACTAGTGAGGCCTTCTCATCAGCCCATATTTTCTTCTCCGCCTCAAAATTCTTCTTCAACTTCTCTTGTTCAGAGACGCTGAATTCAAATCTGGAGTTGGCCTTTTGAATTTCAAGTTCTTGAGCTGTCAGACGGCTCTTCAGGTTAGCAATCTCCCACTCAAATTGACTTATGGTGGCCTGCATTGATGCGGGTTACAGTCAGAATCATGGTAAGGTAACATTAAGTCCCAAGTACTTTGCAAGCAAAGATACTTGACACTCGGGGGCTAATGTATGCTGAAGAATTTTAACTTACAATGCCGGTTCATGCAAATTAAGTCCCAAGCACTTTGCAAGCAAAGATACTTGACACTTGGGGGATAATGTGTATCGCAAGTTCAAGGTATCATGTTACAACCGGGTTAAGTATCTTCTTTCTAAACCGTACAAAGCAGTGCTAAGCAGTTTTCGAAGTCTACAGCATATTTATTCATAAGCAATAGACTTGGGGGCTGATAAAGTAAGTATGATTCAGAGAAGTAGCATAAGTTATACCTCAGATTTTTGCTGTATTTGCTTCACCGTGTCAATTTCCAGGTAACGGCTGCTATGTACTTGATTGAGATAGCCAGAGACTATATCTCCAATGCTTAAATGAGTATAGTCAGTAATGTCTATCTTGGCCTTTCGGCGTTCCATAAGCTCCTCCTTAGCAGAGCACTTGGCAAGGACAGTGGGCCGCACTGGCTCAACAAACTGAGTCTTCTGAATCTCAACTTTCAGATCAATTGTCTTGGCCGAGCTAGGAGCTTCCGGGTTATCAGAGCTGTTGAGAGTATCTTCGGCGGGTGGATCAAAGGTTGGTGCTGGAATGTCATAGGCTGGTTCAGGCGGCGGCTGATGGGTAGAACTGTCAGGAGCAGCCGTACCAAGCTCCGGTTCAGTCACGACCGGGTCTTGGGACGGCTTACTCTTTTTTGCCCTCTTAGTGGGCTTCACTTGCATGCTGTGGACAAAGGCAGAAGGATGAATACAAAAGCATGGGTAAGGTAAAGCATAAGGTAAACAAAATTACGTTACCCGGGGGCAGTTTTGAAAGCCGGCATGTTAGATTGCATAGACTTGCCGGAGGAAGGAGAGGTATCCTGATAATTGGAGTCAGATGAATTGAGAGGTTGACGAATTAAACCCGCCAAAGGTAAAACAGAACGTAAATCGGAGATAACCTCAGTCCGACACTTCCTGGTTACGTCAGGTAAGCCGGAGGAGAGCTCTATATCCTTGCTGGTCCGGGTCTGCCTCCGGCTTTCCAATTGCTGTTGCTTCAAAAGAAATTGAGGATCTTGGTAAGCCAAAGGATGTGAAAACATTACTTTCCGGGTTACTCTTCGAATTTTCTGACGCGGCAGGGGCTCGGAGTCGGAGGAGATTATAGTTACCTCTTCCTCGACGGCTCGGCTGTTCCTCGTGTCTTCCTGAAAAAAAATTAATGTTAGTAAGGTGATGATAAAGAGTCATGGGAGTTTAAAGTTACCTCTTCTTCATTATCATCAGTATCATCAAGTTTAAACATATCTGAAGCGCTTGGCTTCCTCTTCTTCGAAGTTCCACTCTTAGCATTTTTCCTTTCGGCTCTTTTTGCCGCTCTGGCTTGTTTGGCCGCCTCATGGTCATACTTGACCTTGCAGAAAGTTGCCATCGGCCTGTGAAAAAAGATAAGGGGTTATGAGTAAAAGCAAGGTGTAATATAGTAAAGAGTATTCATTGAGGTTGATGACTCACTGCGGGGGCCGGGTTCTTCTTGCAAAAAGGAAGTAAGCCAGAGGCATTACTAGTTACCGTGCCCTCTTTCAACAACGTTTGGGTCGTAGCCTCCACCACATCATCTGGTAAGTCATCGGGACTATGACGCAGTGGGTCATCCTTTTCGCCAGTGTAAGAACACATTAAGCCAGGGCGGCGGCTTAACGGGATCACCCGCCAGGAAATCCAGACTCGCACCAAATCAATACCGTTCAAGCCATTACCTAAGAGGGCTTTGATCTTCTTGATGGTAGGGGCAAGTGATAGACGTTTAACAGCAGTTAGCTTATCCGACAGCGGGTGATTTGATTCAAGGCGCAGAGCGCGGAAGCCAGGCAAAGGGTTCTCGTCAGCTGGAGAAGTGTCCTGGTAATAGAACCACATCTGATTCCAATCCTTCGGATGACTCGGCAGTTCAGCATAAGGAAAAAGGCAGTCTCTCTGTCGCTGAATCGAGATGCCACCAAGTTCTAGATTGGGCCTGTTGGCACGTTCATTCTGCCGGTTTAAGTAGAATAGCTCTCTGAACAAAAGCAGATTGGGCTCTTCTCCCAGGTACACCTCGCAGAAGACTTGGAAGTTGCAAATATTTGACATGGAATTGGGCCCGATGTCTTGAGGTCAGAGGTCAAAGAAATGCAAAACATCGCTGAAGAATTTTGAACCGGGTGGAGCAAATCCGCGGCTCATATGATCCGTAAAAACTATCACCTCCCCTTCTTTGGGCTGAGGTTTCTCCTTGGACGGGTCAGGGGCACGATAAAACATGACCTCCTTCTTCGGCAAATGGCTAGACTTCACAAATTCAGACAATTTGCTCTTTGTGACAGTGGATTGGACCCAATTACAGGTCACAGGGGCCTTGGTTGCCTTAGGTGCCATGACGTAAGTGGAAGCTTATGACAAAATAAGAAGCTCCGGTTCAATTTTAACTCGGAAGGAAAGTATTTTTAAGTCTATTCAAAATGGCGTCTTAAGACGGGGCCTAATGACAGATGGCTAATTATATCTGGTTATCTAAGCCGCTATGGGAATCAATAACAGTTAAGTTATTTTAAGCCGCCAGGAGCTGGCAAGGCTGTCAATTAACATTGTCTATTTTAGCCGGCAATGAGAGCCGCTAGAGTTAAATGGGCCTAACAGAAACAGATTTTTGTCTAAGTGTCGCACAAACAAGTTTCGCAACTGGCAGAGATTAATTTGGATCAAACATGTGTGCAGAAAAGGAAATATTTCTAAACCTAGAAACCGATGCAGATGAGTTCATAAACTTGAAGGAGGCCTATCTGCAAGCGAAAAGGGATCTATTTGCATTTGAAATGAGGGCGAAACAGCTACCGCGGTAGTTTTATACTGTCTTAAGGTCAGAAAGCGGCGTTGGAGGTGGAATCTATCAAGGGTTTGTAAAGGACGGTGACGAACACCGATGAACTCGAAAATCTTAATGCAGATCTGAGGAACAGGGAGGAAGAAACTTACAGATGCAGAGTTGCTGCGGAGGTCCATCGTGTTTTTCTGGTCAAGTCAGGTTGATGCAGTGGCCTGAGTTGGTGAAGACGAGGAGATCTGCGGCGGCGGTGGCGGCGAAGCTCTAAGCAGCAGAGAGACAACGAGAGGAAGAAGACGAACGACTGAGGGAGAAAATGAAGAAGACCTAGGTCGAGCCTATTTATATGGAAGGGCCGACCGGGACGGTGCGAGAAACGAGGAGATTGGATATTATTATCCAGCGACCCCGATGCCTCGAGTTTCGGGACAATCAGTAAAGGTAAAGATCCGTTGAAGATATAGTAGAATAAAATAAGGATTTAATTGGAGATGACGTCACGACGGGTTAACGTGGATCCAGAAGATGATGTCATGGCGGGTTAAACCTTTTTGCACAGACAGAAGACTAAAGGCTTATTTCTTAAGGTATTTTAAGATTGACATGAACCGGTTCAAATCAATCTGGGGCCTAATGTTGGGGATATAACTATTTGTGTAAGCCGCCCAGGAGGGGCCGGGTTACGCAAAGAAGACTCATCAGAAAGAAGCCCAAGACCAAGCATGAAGATGGCGGTTCAATAAAGGGTCTAAGGCCCACAGGCGGCTTAAGGCCCATAGTGGTAAACCGCCATGATGATATGACTTATAACATAAGGCAAACTTAACTAGTCACCGAGCCGGACATTGTCTATGAGCCGGCCGGGACTCTGTAGGCCGCAGGGCGTCCACCCGTGTATATAAGGGGACGACCCGCTGGCGGCTTAGGGCAAGAAGCAACTCATCGAGAACCGGGCATAGCGTATCTCGCTCCCCGGTCATCAGAACATCAAACAATACCAACCCAACTAGACGTAGGCTTTATCTTCACCGTAAGGGGCTGGACTAGTATAACTCTCTCGTGTACTTTGTCCCAATTAACCCCTTTAAGCTTCCTAGTTGCGATGGCTCCACGACTAAGTCCTTTCACTAGGACATCTGACGTGAAAATTCCACGACACTTCCCGTACAAGAAAAGTACTTGCCTTGCCGTCCAAATCATCAAAATCTTACCAAACTCGGACTTCTCATGACCACTGGCCCGGATGTCCGGCTCTAGGCCCGGATGATCCGGCGTAGTCTAGTTTTGTGACAACAGCTCACTATTTTGGCTCTAGAATCCACATACGACTTCTGATTTGGACGTTTTCTATATCAAAATCAACCGTCTCGACGATACGCACAACTTTCATGTTGAACAATTTTCGATCTGAGGTCATCTCGTGGGTGTTTAGGGCCGTTTTCTAAAGTCTGTAGCAGAAAAAGTTGTCCGGACGTCCGGGCTTCTACCCGGATTGTCCGGCCTCCACCCGGATCATCCGGGACTGGATCCAGATCATCTGGCTTCATCATAAACCTTATGTTGTTTTCGGTGCTTCGGTTATCCAGATGATCCGGCCCCCGGCCCGGATGATCCGGTCAAACACTGTTGCAGCGCACAGTTTTGCCTGTAACTTTTGCATACGACATCGGATGGGGACGATTTTTATATCAAAATTGTCCGTTTCGACAAGACAAAGAACTTTGCAGCTGTAACTTTTTCCATCTGAGGCAGTCTTAGTTATGTTTCATTCCATTCTTTAATATGGTGTCAATACAAGCATATCTAAGATTGGCATAACATTTGCATCCGAGCTTCGTTTTGGACCATCTCTATATTTATTTCGATCGGCTTGAAGAGGGCCATCTAGTGGTGACATGAACTCATAATTTTAAGATCATCTCATTATATACTTAAGTCATGCTTTGCGATCATGCCATTTTCAAGCGTCAACACCATCGTGACAAGCAATCCAACACACAAGCAAACAAAAAGGCAAGCGGAAGAGAGAGAGGAGATTGGGAAAGCAAGGGCGAATAAAACGGCAAGGGTGAAGTGGGGGAGAGGAAAACAAGAGGCAAATGGCAAATAATGTAATGTGAGGGTGATGAATTTGTGATGGGTACTTGGTATGTCTTGACTTGAGCGAAAACCTACCCGGCAACGGCGCCAGAAATCCTTCTTGCTTCCTCTTAAGCACTGCATTGGTTTTCCTTGAAGAGGAAAGGGTGATGCAGCAAAGTAGCGTAAGTATTTCCCTTAGTTTTTGAGAACCAGGTTATCAATCCAGTGGGAGGCTCGTCAAAAGTTCCACGCACCTACACAAACAAACAAGAACCTAGCAACCAACGCAATAAAGGGGTTGTCAATCCCTTCACGGTAAGTTGCAAAAGTGAGATCTGATAGAGATAATAAGATAAGATAAATATTTTTGGTATTTTTATGATATAGATTGGAAAATAAAAGATGCAAATAAAAGTAGATGGAAAAATTATATGATAAAATATAGACCTGGGGGCCATAGGTTTCACTAGTGGCTTTTCTCAAGATAGCATAAGTATTACGGTGGGTGAACAAATTACTGTCGAGCAATTGATAGAAAAGTGCATAGTTATGAGATTATCTAGGCATGATCATGTATATAGGCATCACGTCCGTGAAAAGTAGATCGAAACGATTCTGCATCTACTACTATTACTCCACACATCGACCGACTCCTGCCTGCATCTAGAGTATTAAGTTCATAAGAACAGAGTAACACATTAAGAAAGATGACATGATGTAGAGAGATAAACTCATGCAATATGATATAAACCCCATCTTTTTATCCTCGATGGCAACAATACAATGCGTGCCTTGCTGCCCCTGCTGTCACTGGGAAAGTACACCGCAAGATTGAACCCAAAGCTAAGCACTTCTCCCATTGCAAGAAAGATCAATCTAGTAGGCCAAACCAAACTGATAATTCGAAGAGACTTGCAAAGATAACCAATCATACAAAAAAGAATTCAGAGGAGATTCAAATATTTCTCATAGATAAACTTGATCATAAACCCACAATTCATCAGATCTCGACAAACACACCACAAAAAGAGTAACATCGAATAGATCTCCAAGAAGATCGAGGAGAACTTGGTATTGAGATTCAAAGAGAGAGAAGAAGCCATCTAGCTAATAACTATGGACCCGAAGGTCTGAGGTAAACTACTCACAACTCATAGGAGAGGCCTTGGAGATGATGTAGAGGCCCTCCATGGTTGATTCCCCCTCCGGCGGAGCGCCGGCAAAGACTCCAAGATGGGATCTCGTGGATACAGAAGGTTGCGGCGGTGGAATTAGGTTTTTGTGGTGCTCCTGGATGTTTTCGGGGTACATGGATATATATAGGAGGAAGAAGTAGGTCGGTTGATGCTCGAGGGCCCCATGAGGGTGGGGGGCGCGCCCAGCCCGAAGGGGCACGCCGTGCACCCTCGTGGCCGCCTTGTTTGTTGCTTGACGTCCACTCCAAGTCCCCTGGATTGCGTTTGTTCCAAAAAGATCGCTCCCGAAGGTTTCATCCTGTTTGGACTCCGTTTGATATTCCTTTTCTTTGAAACACTGAAATAGGCAAAAAAACAGCAATTTGGGCTAGGCCTCCGATTAGTAGGTTAGTCCCAAAAATGATATAAAAGTGTAAAGTAAGGCCCATAAACATCCAAAACAGGTAATATAATAGCATGGAGCAATCAAAAATTGTAGATGCGTTGGAGACGTATCATGCACTACTCCCTCGGTTCTTAAATATACTCCGGAGTATTTGTATTTCTAGAGATTTCAACGAGTGACTACATACGAAGCAAAATGAGTGAATCAACACTCTAAAATATGCCCATTTGAAATTTGTAAAAATAAAAATATTTAGGAACGGAGTATAATTTTGTGCATGGCACATGGACCCAGATGCTGAAGAGGCTTCTGCAATGCTATCAAGCTTCCAACATTTGTTTACATAATTGACGTACTATACAAATAATTTTCCAGCGACATGAAATTGTACAATGCTCTGAGCTTTTAGCTTTTGTTTCGTGTGTCTTGCCATGGATGCTCTTTCGGAAACAATAAAAAACTAACTTCTTTGCTAATGCATCTAAATGATTAGCAGATCAGAGCTAATATTTACATCACAACTAAAGAAAAAGTTGTGAGAAGGTGTTAATTTAAAATTGGTCCATGCTTTCATTGGCAGCAATGTCCCCCCAGCTCTGTCTAAATCAACAAGGCATGTTGGGAAAAAAGTAGTTGTCTGGAGCATGCAACATTCCAATCATTTTGTGTGGTTCCACAAAAATAGAGCTGAGCGTCCCTATTCCAAAGATATTAAGTGTGATTACAATAACAGAGGACTGCTGATGAAACAATAAACACATCAACAGAAGCCCGTCATCTTTGCAGTCTCTCTTAAGACTAACTAGTTGGAGAAGATTAGGCTCGGAGTTGGATGAGGAGGATAGAGCAAAACCAATCTCCCTTTGTGCAGTCGCACTAAAATGTAGAGACGTTGCCCGTGTGACATTTTAGTACAACTGCACAAAACACTCTTAAGTAAAAAGTGATTTGTGCAGTTCACCAAAAGGTCGCAATATCAATGAGGTGAAATGGATAGCCCTGTTTGCAAAAAAGAGGTAGAAAGGAAACAATTACTGGCCAATAACAGTTGATGACACATGCGACGACAAAAAAGAAGCATATTCCTTGTCCTAAGGGAAGATAACAACACGGTTGTGTTTGTCTAAAACGGTGTGAGGACGACATTGCAATATGGAAAGTATGCCGGATGAGCTACGGTTTGGGCAAAGAACTATGGAAGATCCACATGCAAGATTTTCCACATGCAGCGATGTGGGAAGACGGGCAGTGGAGCATGGCCAAAGGGGATACCTGGAGGTCGTCGGTATGTAACTAGGTGAGTGATGACAGGCGGAATCTGCCCATACTGCGGCAGCGAGCAGGTGGTGTAGGCCCTACCGCACCGGAGCTTGGTTAGAGAGAACGTCATGTATCGTAGATCGGGACGTGCTGCCTCGGTGCCGTCGAATGGAGAAACGATGCACATCCTCCCTTTCCGCTGGCGGATGGGATGCGGCCGGATCAGTGACCAATGGTGAGAGAGAGAGAGGCCACCTCAGCCTTGTGTGAGATACTATGAAGAGAGACAAACCCAGGAAGGCAGGCTCCATTGTATATAGTGGAGCGAACTACCTTTTTCTCCATAAAAATCATTTTATATTCTGTGTACGTGCCATTGAGAGGTATAACTTTATTTAAAAATGACGCACCAATGCATCAAGTCGAACTTTGTTTCGTGCACGCATGGTACACGACCTCCGTAGGTAAACAACCGCTACACGCGTTCAAAAGCACATGGGCTGCCATTTCGTTCAGAAATGAGCTCCACCGTGTACCCGCGTGTGTGTGGCTGGGCACGAAGCGTGAGTACGTGCACCTATTCTCTTCTTGTGTATGTACACCACCTACGTGGGGTTATG
Source organism: Triticum aestivum (assembly GCF_018294505.1). Lineage (NCBI taxonomy): Eukaryota > Viridiplantae > Streptophyta > Magnoliopsida > Poales > Poaceae > Triticum > Triticum aestivum. The sequence goes on from NC_057795.1 coordinate 441,693,992, forward strand.
TGAGAGAGATACAAACATAGAGAGGTATAGTGTGTGGGTTCGTGAGTGTTTTTTGGGGGGGGGGGGTCAATAAAAAAAGGTAACATATGCAATGTGTGTGAAATAGAGTCCTGGATATATCATATATAGAGAGGGGGCGATCCACGAGAAGGAGTGGAGGTATCATCGGCTTGAGGTATCCATAGAATCGAAGAGAGGGATGATGTGTGTGTGTGCGCGCGCGATCGATAAAGAGTGCCATCGAATTTGTGTGTGCCCACGTCAAAGATATAGAGTGGCTGGCCTACTGGAACGTGAGAGGGGACAAGTGCAGTTTGTCTCTGTGGCATGGATACCTACCTACAGCGCTCGACTATCGGTGTGTGGTGGGGGAGGCCTAATTAACTATAGAGGTACAATGGCTAGTATATGTGTGGAGGAGGAGAGAGGCCTACCTCATGTATTAAGGGAGATCGATCGGCATCCATGCATATGTGTAGGAGAGGAATAAGGTTGGGAGAGAGACAGAGCTAGAGTGTTGGAGGGGGTGGTAGTGGAGTTGCTTCTAACAAATGGTGGCAGAGGCTTGCTACACAAACGGAGGGCAGGCCTGCAATATCAATAAGAGAGGGGATGGCTGTCTATCTGTGCATGTGCGTGTGAGAGACGGGTTAGGAGGCATGCACGAATGAGGGGGGACGATATGGCTGTGGTAAGTAGACTTAACTACATAGGAAGATCAATCGTCCTTTGCTAGAGAAAGGAGAGACATAACTTGTGAGGTATGTCGATCAATGGGTGGGGGGAAATAGTTAAAGTCGACCTAGGTATATGTTGGGAGATCAATCAATATACATGCATGTATGTGCTAGAAGCAAATAAGGCATGGGGAGAAGGATAGAGAGAGAGGGATGCATCTAGGAGGTGGTGCGAGAGGCATACTATATCGAGGGGGAAGGAGTGTGTGAGTACGATATCGATGAAAAGAGTGGTGAGAGTGAGGCATGGACGGTGATAAGAGAAGAGGGAAAGCTTGTGTTTGTGCTAGGCACACCTGGCTAGAGAGGCATATCGATCGATGTGTGCCGTAAAGAAGGAGCTGGGGGGCCTACACACACCGTGGGTGAACGACCTAAAGTGAAAAGACGAATTGTTGTGATGGAGCTAGAGAATGTTGAGGGAGGGTGAGAGGGATGCGGGTGTGTGCATGCACGAGAGAAAGTTAGAGCTAGCTACAAAGATAAGAGGATTCTGTGGGTGTAAAAGACAAATAGAGATCATAATTCATTAGAAAAAGCGAATTCAGATATTTGAAAAATTTATATAGTGTTTTAAATCGACGCATGTGTGAATATATATAACGGTGATACACATGGTGTGGTTATGAACATGTTATACTACATATAATATATTTTATCTCTACTCTTATAAAAAACAGAGTAGTTGATAATGGTGTGCCTACCATCCTGCAACATAGGCCGTCCAATTTATATTTGACGGATAGGAAGGAAACTATGGTAATTTTGAAAGAAGATACCCACACCCCTCTCCATATTTGCAAATAAGGCCTCCCCTTGATCATGTTGATGTTCCATGGAACGCATGCTTGCTAGTACTACATATAATATACAGAACATTGATTATAATTCGGGCTAATGTGTGGCTTTTGCAGCTCAGGGCTAAATACTTGTCATAATCTAGGGGGCGAGGCACTATACTTTGTGTGATAAACACGGTGTACGTATGGAACATGGTTTATATTATGAATAAATAGTTACTACATCAAATTTACTATTATTTGGAATCAACATCAAGTGTATTCAAAAAATAGAATTTGAATTCATAGAGTACACATAGTTCATATCTATCTCTAGAGTAATCATGTGGTGTGTTATTAAGGTAATACACGAATGATGGTTGAAGTTGGCAACAATCATGATTGTAGATTCTTATTGAAATAGAGAAACAAATTCAAATTTAGTTCGAATTGCAGCGGTAGTATAGACATTTGGAATGCACTAAAATGTTGGTATGAGTAGGTTACATGCATTATACCGCAAACAAAAAAATTTAATTGGACATAACATGGATTCATACTCCCTCCTTCCATCTATATAGGGCGTAATGCGTTTTTTAAGACCGCCTTTGACTATTGACAAGATTAATAGTACATGACATGCACAATGTGAAAATTATATCATTGGAAGCTCTTTTTCACACACAAATTTAATGGTGTGCTTTGTGTAAGTTGCATGTCATATATTATTGCTCTAATATTTGGTCAAAGTTAGCATCAAAAAACGCATTAGGCCCTATATAGATAGAAGGAGGGAGTAGCTTTGAATAGAATTTGTATAATAAAGCGGGACAAGACTCTCTCTTTGTGTGGTGTGAATAGTTTTATTTTTTTTCATTTTTTTTGGTTGAGGGAAGTGCGAATTGATTTGGTCCGTACAAGTACAATATTACACGTTAGCATTGTCCCCAAAACTGGTGCCTTCACAACCCGTGCCTTGCTATCCCGAAACTACAACGTGCGCAAAAATTCCCTCCAGCTGCCAAATCCTGACACGTGAAATCCCCCTGCTAACCCTGAGACGAAAGGTACGCTAGTTGAAATCGGTTGGGCTTTTGTAACACACCCTAAATTTTGGACAAGTGCGTCCCTAAGTCATGGTTCACCCCCTCCCATCGCCTCCTTTTCGCCATTCAAAATCCCAGGCCACCGGAACCTCTCCGCTCTAGCCGCGAAACCCCACCCTCCTCTCGCCACCTCACCGCTGCCTAGCCGGAGCCACTTCCCCGATGACATCGTCCACCGCAACAGCTCAACGTCCCTCATCCACCTCCCCAGATGAGGATCCATCGTCCATCTTGTTGTCGCGCCAGTTCAGCCGCCCCGTCCTCCACCTCCAAGGAGCTACTCCAACGATCGCCTCATCAATCTCAGCTGCTCCATTCCCACAGCGCCGCCTTAACGTGCTCCACCAGAACCGCAGCATCCTCACCGACTCCTCAGATGAAGCCGAGGCCTACTCGGCGCCATCAAAGAGGTTGTACACTCATCGCGTCGCACCTTCTCCTTAACTCGACCTCCCAGCGCCAACCTTGAAGCCGGAGCGGCTACCTTGAAGCCGGCACCACGGGCGACATCTCCATGGCGGCTCTCCCCCAGTGCGAGGCCCCTTCGGCAGCGGCGTCCATACCAGCCGGAACTGCTGATGCTTCTCTGGCTCTCGCTAACTCGCTCACGCTGTTGCTACTGCTCCAGCTCTCGCTCGCTCGCTCGCTCGCCCAGCTGCTACTGCTCCAGCTCTCACTCGCTCTCTCGCGCTACTGCAGCTGCTCCGGCTCTCGCTCACTTGCTCGCCCGTGCACCAGCAGCTGCTGCTATCCCCCTCGCTCGTGCTGCTGCTCTGCTCCGATTTAGCTACACTTCAGTGAACTGAATCAAATTTTGGGTCAGTCTATTTTCAGGGGGTGGGTGGGCTCGCCGGAGTTAAGGAAGAACCATCCGCAGCAGGGAGGGGGGCTCGCCGGAGAGCTACCCCACTATCTATCTTAGTGTTCAGGGTGGGGGTTGGGGCCTAGAGGGATGGCCAGGGCGGCGGCGGACCGGCGGTGGGGAGTTGCTTCGGGGCGGCGAGGCGGCGCTGGGGAGGGCGGTTCGGCCGGTGGTGGCTGGCGGCTCAGGGGGGTGCAGGTTGAAGATGAACTGCAAGCCCTCCCTATACTACATGTCAAGTGCTCTCTGCTACCATTGCGTTCAGTTTCGACAGTAACATTCAGATTCTATAGTAAATTTTAGTTTTGACAGTTAAGTTCAGAGTCAATAGCTTTTACCTCATCTGTTGTAGCCAGGTGGTTTTTGGTGATGTAAATTTCACATCTATTTTACATCATCTATTAGAGATGCTATAAGAATCCCACCTGAGATTAACGATGTCTGTCTTGTGCTGCTTCAGCCTTGACGTCTTACGGCACACAGGAGCTACTCCAACGATAGAACGATCCATCACAACAGAGAAGTGCCTTGGACGCCGTCTACAGATTCCTCAGATCTTCCTCCACACCTCCGACAGCCACCTATGCCTCAACTTATTCAGCGACCAACCCAATGATGTTGAGGTCGACACGGCTATGACAAAGAGGTTGTACACTTGTTGCATCACTTATTACTATACATTCATGTCGATCCATTTTGGTTCAACGGGAAAACATAGCAATAGGGAATTTTCCTATGGCACTCTAGTAATATTCAATTATTCATGCATTTTGTTGAAAGAATGGAGCAAAACATCCACCTGGACCTACTTTTCAAAATCCTATGCATGAAAACAAGACAAAGTGCATTAGTGGCAGAATAACATTCTAACTGTACACGCTTTCATATGGTTTCACTTTATTTTGGCCATGTTTCTTTGCATTCCTCTGCTCTTCCAATTCCTGTGAACCAAACACCAAAGTTGACAGAAATCCTATGTTTACAAATGCTCTGTTTACCATGTGCATTCCTATCATATTCCGATGTTTTCCTATCCCTGCGTTTTTAGAATCATGCAAGCCAAATGAGCCCTTACAGAATTACTTCAGTTACAGGTAGGTGTCGAAGAGAACTTTGTGTGGTTGGTCCTGCTCCTGTCGCGTCGTCGTCCACCTCACGTGAGCTGCTCCATCGAAAGAAACATCCACCAAACCGTACATCACGACTCCTGGCCGTCTTTCGCTGCCTCAGATCTCATTCCCTGCCGCCGGCACCCACCGCAATGGCATCACCATCATCGACTCAACAGATGAACCTGAGGAGTACACGAGTCCACAAGAGAGGTCGCACTCTTTTGTTTCTGCTTATGTTATGCATTGCTTAAAATTACCTACTACTTTATCGTCTTGTTCACCTCTTAGACTCCAAGTCAGTTCCGAATTAATGTTCGAACTTGAGTTCTAAATTAGTTGTGGGGCACATATTGAGGTAGCAATGAATAGTATCCCTATCTAATATCGGGTTCACCTAGGGTATGCCTATGTTGTTCATCTTGGGTGGGAAACAAATAGTAAAGCAATCATCATCTGCCTTTTTATTAAATTAAAGCAATCATCAGCCTGCTATCTTTATTTTTGGATCCATTCACCGGTTGTTACCATCACTCTAAATTTCTGCATGCTCTCCTTACATAATCTCACCATATATTTTTCATATGCATGTCAGATATTGTACACAGTCATGTTGAACATGTAGAGAAAAAGAGAAGAGTTTTGCGCGACAATACAATGTCATGCAGACATCACTCCATGGTGGGTTCAATGGCAAACCCTCCCCCCTCTCCAGATTGTAATCAAGAGGAAGATATCTGTTCTGAGGCGGATTCAGACGCGGTTGACCACTCCTATTTACCCCTCCCCCCCAAGGTGTTTGCTCTACCTTGGCATGATGATGTTAGTCATATCATGCATATGTTGCCTTGTAGTGCCTACTTTTGACATCATATATGTCATCTGCTTAGTTTGGACATGTTCTGTAATACCACATGTTTAGTTTCTATATCATATATGGGAATTATGCAGTCTCATGTCTTTTAGCCAGCCATAATATATGTGAAATGTGCAATGCCATCCTGTTTAACCAGTCATCATATATTTGAATGATATCTTGGCCATCCTTTTCTTCATTAGATTTCCATTTGTCGACAATGTTTGTCCATTAAACTACTCTTCCTGTGAATCAGCCATTTGGGTGGGAGATCGAAAAATCTGTAGTGAAAACAAGGCCTTCAGAGTAGACAGTGCTACCTATCGAAGCAGATCTCTTGTTGGGTCCCGATAGCTCCTCATAGATGGATTCAGAGATAGATGACCAGTCCTATTCCCCCACCAAGGTGTATGCTCTTACTTGGCACGGTTATACTGCTCATATCATGCATATGGTGTCTTGTATTGCATAGTTTAGACATCATATACACAATATTCAACACCATGTCCTTAGTTCAGACATCATATCGAATGCCCTCTATTTAGCATATAAATCACATATGTGAATTAAATCATGCAATCCTGATTACTTAGATAACATGTAGGTGAATTATGTCATGTGATCCTGTTTAGTTATTCATCATATTTTTGAATTATGTTATGCTATGCTATCCAGTTTAGATAGACATCATATATGTGAAATTATGTCATGCTATCCATTTTAGTTAAACAATATACATGTCAACTATTTCATGCCCTCTTTTTACCACACTATTTATTGCATCTGTCTCTCATACAATGTCTGTACGTTCAACTATGTTTCCTGTTTACCAGCCATTTGAATTGGAGCGGGTGATGCCAGTATCTAGCGGAGTAAAAACACGGTCTTCAAATAAAACAATGCTACCTCTTGGTGGAGATAGCACCCCGGTTGTACATGCACGAGAACTAGCCCTACCACACACCACCCAGACTCTCGCAGATTATACCCCTACTACGATGGACAGAGAACCATCTTCACCCAATCTAACCCCAACCCCAACAGATAGTAACCCAGTTCCTGTTGACACAGTACCATCTCCACCACAGAGCTCCCAAATAAGAGCAGTTAGTAAGGTAGCCCTAGTGCCCAAAGGGCCAGTACTACCACGCCGAACCCCAACTCCACCAGTTAGTACGCCTATTCCTGTGGAGGAAGCACAACCAGCCAGTCGTAGTTTAGCATCTATCACATTTGATGTTGTTAAATCCTATGTGCATATCTTCCCATCTTGGAAATATTATACTGAAGATGAAGGAAAATGCCAGTTGTAGGTGTTTGTACAAGAGTTATGTGTAAGTAATGTTATTCATGGCAATTACTTTGCTTTGTCCCATACATCCTACCTCCATGATGGTTATAATACATCAAATTTTCCCATTTTTCTCTATAGAGAAGGACCGATTTGGAAACTCAGGATGAGGTAACCTGTGCTAATACCTCTGCTATCTTCAAGAATTCTTGTTGGCAGTATCGAAATTACCTGAATAAAATGTACTTCACACTACAAAAAAAGACACATCCGTGACATTTTGGGCTGAACGAATTTTTTTCTGTCATACGTATGACACTTCTATGACGATAATTGTGACAAAACCCGGTATCATCATAGATGTGGTGGGCTCCTACTTCTGTGACAAAAAAATCATGACAGAAAATGGGCGCTTCGTCCTGGGCGGGCTGGAGACACAGCTGCATGACATTCTTTGGGCCGTCCATGACAGAAAAAACCATGGTAGAAGCGAGGGTGAGGAAAATTTCTGGGAGTTCCCGGTTACGGTGGGTGGTCGGGGGCCGAGCGATGCGCGTTTCTCTCGTACACGTACACGAGTGTGTGCGAGGCCTTGGCTCTAACTGAACCCGAGCGAGGCGTTGGGCTCTAACTGAACTCGAGCGATTGCACTGCAGGCTATGCGTTACTGAACCCGAGCGATTGAGCGATTCCTTCTCTACTGCTGCTAACTAAAGCCGATCGATGCTGCCTCTGGATGAACAGTGAGTGTTGCAGGGGGGTTTGGATGAATAGTGAGTGTTGCGGGGGGTTTGGATGAAAAGTGAGCGGTGGGGATGAATGAACATGACCTCGTGGCGTTGCCTCTGGATGAACAGGGCCCGATCTATCGAGCCGGTTGGGGCTGGATGAATAGGACCCCGTGGAGGGCTGGATGAACAGGACGACCCCGTGGAGGGCTGGATGAACAGTAAACGGTGGAGGGGTGTATGAACAGTAGCCCATGGAGGGGTGGTTGAACAGGAGCCCGTGGAGAGGGGTGGTTGAATAGTAGCCGGTGGAGTAGCGCCCGGTGGAGGCTGGATGAACAGGAGCCCGTGGAGGCTGGAGGAGGTCGACGGTGGATGAACAGTAGCCCGTGGAGGCTGGAGGAGGTCGACGGTGGAGATGAACAGTATCCCGTGGAGTCCCGTTTTGCGGTACGCCTCACCCATCCCGATGAATAGGACCCCCGTTTCGACCGTAACGCTCCAATACAAGTCTGTTTCGTCCGTTTTGTGGTACACCACACCCCTCCGATCAATAGGACCCCCTTTTCGACCGTAGGAGGTTCGTTTCCTCCATTTTGCGGTACGCCAGACCCCTCCCGATGAACAGGATCCCGTTTCAAATGTGGCCGGTCGAACACAAGGCCGTTTCCTCCATTCTGCGGTACGCCAGGCCTTGTTTCCATCGCCTGTTCCGTCAAAGCCATCCCGATGAACACGACGACGCATTCCGTTCCGACCCAGCCGGTTGGCTCCCCATGAACACGACGACGACGTTGTTTCTCCGTTCCGACCCATCCATGTATACGAGCCCTGGCCGTACGTATGCGCGAGTAGACGTTTGAGAACCCGCCCATATGTACGTACATGGCCGTATTTTATTTCTTGCACACTGGCCGCTGTACGTACGTGTACATGCTACATGCGCGCCTCTACTACGACACATGCACGCCTCTACATCCACCAGTATTTACATACACGTTCACGACCAGAATGACAATGCTACGTATGCTTTGACCAGGTGGGTCCCGACTGTCAGACACTTCCTTGCGTGCGAAGATATAGCTGGTGGGTCCCAGCAGTCAGGGGGCAAGGTGTAGCTGGTGGGTCCCTGCAGTCAGGGGGGAAATGTTTTTTCGTGAAATACGGTGGCCTATCTGGTGGGTCCCTGCTGTCAGGTGGAGGAATAATTATTTTGCGTGTAATAAGGAGGCACTTCCTTGCGGCGACCGTGGACCCAGCTGTCAGACTCTCCACGTACAGTACTCTTCCGATGGAAGTCGGTTGTTGACCACATTGACCACGCCGCGCCGAGAGCACCACGGCGATGGCTGACGGTGAGGCCTAGGAAGGGGACGACATGGATCCGGGGAAGACGCAGCAGTGGATGCCCATGCGAAGATGAGTATGAGGGTTCACTGGTTCGACTGCGGTGTGAGGCTGCCATCGCCGCAGAATAACAGGGGGTGAGGGTGAATAGAGGGATGGCCTGGCCAGCGATGGGAGTAATAGGGGGCGGTGAGGCCTCCACGGCATCATAGCAAGCCATGGGAGGCAGGAGCACGCGGCATGACTGGCGCTGGTTTGGGCGGCTGGAGCAAGAAGACCAGAGGTTGAAGAAGCACTACGGTTGTTGGATGAACATCGTACGGTAATAGGAGCTAGAATCGTTCATATTGACTAAGTTGACAAAGCCCTTCGTCCCCGTCAACTTGGTAGGCCCACAAGTCAGCCTCCCACTATGCTGGGTTCTAGCTGGTAGGGGGAGTATTCATTTTTTTGTGCGTAATAAGGAGGGACTTCCTTGCGTGCGAAGATAGCTGGTGGGTCCGACCTCTCAACGGGGGGCACATTTTTTTGTGAAATACATAGGCCCTTCCGGTGGGTCCCAGATGTTAGGTGGAGGAATCATTATTTTGCGCGTAATAAGGAGGCATTTCCTTGTGTGCGGCCGTGGACCCAACTGTCAGCCTCTCCACGCACAGTCTACTTCCAATGGTGTCGTTCGTTGACCACGTTGACCACGCCGCGCCGAGCGTCTCCAAGGTGGTGGATGACGGCGAGGCCCCGGACAACAATGACCCAGAGATGGGAAGACACGGGAGTAGAGTCGCAGACGGAGAGGTGTACGAGGGTTAACTAGTTCTAGTGCGGTGTGGTTCGGCAGTCGGTGGAGAAGAACAGGAGGTGTGGAGGGGTGGAGGGATGGCCTGCCCAACGGTGGAGTAGCGCTTCATAGCGAAGCGTGCTAAGCAGAGCTGCTAGCAGCAGGAGGCGGGAGGTGGTCCTGGCGGTGCTGGAGGAAGAAGACGAGAGATTGAAGATGGATGTCGGTCGTTGGATGTAAATCCAACGGCTAATATGTCAGAATCATTTGTTGACTAAATTGACAACGACTTGCGTTGGCTTCGACCTATTGGCCCACATTTCAGCCTCCGAAAATGTGGCTCGTATTCAACCCATTTTTTCAGAATTTACAGTCTTTTTTTTGTGCGGTAGAATTTACAGTCAATTTGATCTTTTTTTTGAATTATAGCCATTAGTTGGGCTGGGTGAACAAATAATGTAGCATCCATGCAGCCCATTTATGTTATTTCCTAAAAAATTACAGGTCATTTGCACTTTCTCGAAATACACGATTTTGCTGGGCTGATTCTAATTATAATGTTGGGTTGGGCCAGCAATGTTATCAAAAAATAAAAAGGGGCTGAGCATTTTGTTATAAATATATTTAAATAATAAGTGATATTATTACATTCATCCTTAAATCTAACCAAGCTTTTGTACACAATCACTAGGATTTTCTACCAAAACAATCCAGGATTTTATTGTTAAGAAATTATTTTTATAAGTTAATAAGATGTGGGATATTGTTTTCTTACATATGTAAGTATCTGTTAAATATATGATGACAGTAAAAATAATATATAATAACATATAAAATAATTTAAATATATATAATATAGTTAGAAGGGAAACATAAGTTGGACCTGGCGTTCCTATTCTTATATAGAAAAATAGAACAGACCTCTGCGTTTTCTTCAAAAAAAACATAAATTGGGTTGCCAATATTCAGGAAAAATAAAACCTCGGATGGGAGGTCCATAGGCCGGTCGATACATGACGACCCTCAAGAAAATACAAACAGGCCTATGGACCTCCCATCTGAGTTCATGGGCTGCGCATGTTAAAAATGAAAGCCTGGACGGGGCAGCCCAAAACCGAGCTGATACTTGCTGCCCTAGTGATAATAAATGATACCTGCCAGCTCCCCGGCTCCATTGTGTATTTATCTCCTATAGTAACTACGTTGAAGCACCTAAAAAATGTAACTATGTTGACAAACCCGTGGGCCCCAATGTTAGTATAGCATTAGGAGGAAGTATTTTTTCGATGAGGCATATGCTCAATACTGCAAATCTGAAATTCAAAAGATATTCATATCTGAAAGTACTCTAAAAATACACAACACAAAACACAATTTACAACCTGCAAATACTGACAACCCTAAGATCCTCTTGACAATTCACAACCTGCCCGACTATTGGGCCGGGGGGGGGGGGCAGTCCCCTCCTATTCCTCGACGGCAGACAGTCGCCCCGTGAGACGATGTGAACGGCGAGGGAGAGGATGGCGGGGAAGCGTCGTCGGGCCAACTGCTTTTCTCCTCTTGCAGTTGGGTTCGGTCGACGAAGACTCCACCTGCTCGCTCTGGCAGGACACCCTCACAAACGACACCCCGTAGATGCTCGATCCTTCAATCTCTAGTGGATGCTCCATCTGGGATCGATACTCCCACCACTGCTCCCTTACGATCGGATTCGGTGAATCTGTTTGCTCCATGGCCTAGAGGAGCAGCTCTATGTACTCCCGCGCGACTCCCTCCGGGAGTATCGCCACCTTTTCGCTTTGTTGCAGATATTTGGCCATGGATGTCACCGTCGCCGCTAGTTGGTCCTTGTTGTCAAACCAAGACCGTATATCCCACATCCTAGCTAGCTTCACAGGGTCGCCGTCTGCGATCCTCATGTATCGGTTGCACTCCTCCATCGATCTACTTCTCCATAGCACCTTCACTCGCCGGCGGTGGTTTTTGAATGGAAGAGGAGAGGAGTAGCGCTGGTTTTGGATTAGAACGGGAGAGGAGCGATGCTGGTTTTGGACTGGAACAGGAGAGGAGGGGCGGTGGTTTTGAAATGGAAGAGGAGAGGAGCGGCGCTGGATTTAGATTGGAACAGGAGAGGAGCGGCAGCGGTTTAAGACGAGAACAGCAGAAGAGCGGCGCTGGTCTTGGAAGTATTTTTTGTTGTTTTGCGTATTGTGGGTCAAAGTTTGACCACGTACTGTATTTGACAAGGAAAATGTGAATGCGTGTCACCAAAAATTGTATCGTTTGGTTCATATCTGATTGTACTTTCAAATTATATTATTTTTGCAACCTGTAACATATATTTTATGTGCGAAAATCATGGTCAATTATCACCCAGAATAAAAGGGAGACTAGTTAATGTGGGGTCGCTTTCTTAATTGAAGGGTAAATTGATTTTGATTTTGATCCAGTCACTTCGCACCGGCCCTCTCGTCCAATCCTAAATCGCTGCCGCACGCTCCTCTCCCTCTTCTCCATTGCAAAACCACCTCCTCTCCTCTCCATCATCTCCATTCCAAAACCACCGTCTCGCCTCTCCCTCTTCTGATCTTCTCCATTGCAAAACCACCTCCTCTCCTCTCCATCATCTCCATTCCAAAACCACAGTCTCGCCTCTCCCTCTTCTCTATTGCAAGACCACCGTCTCTCCTCCCATCTTCCAAAGCTAGCACCGGACCACTCAGAAGGACATCTATGGAGAGGATGCAGTAGCGAATCAGGCGTATTCGTTCTCCCACCGCAAGAGGAGGCCGGATGGCGCGATGTCGCTTCCCTGCCGTTCTCCATGGTTCCCTCGATGCTCGCCTCGTTTCAACGGCGACGGTAGGGTTTAAGGTAAGCTTTGCACTAACCTAATCTTCCACCTGCTCATGCTTACAATCAGTGTGACAGCTAATGAAAATCATGCTTACAATCAGTCTCCGAGTACTACGCCAATCAGCCTAAAATAGCTCTGGACCTTTGGGTCAAAGTTGTGACACAGTGTACAAATAAAGAAAAATAGATTGGTGCTTCTTTCAGAAAAGAGTACTCCCTAGAAAACTGCCAATATAAGCTACTAGTATTTGGTTAGAGGATTTCCTGCCAAGAAAGATCTGTCCACAAAGAGCGCCACACATCCCACTGGTGGTGGTGGATGCCAATGCATGCATGTAGCATGGTTGGTGTCGGTAATTTTTACTTGGCACACCTCGCACTCTGCATATATGTCGGTTCCATACGTACATTTGTGCAGTTCCACCAAAATGCAGCTGAATAACCCTGTTTGCACAGATAATGAAAAAGCGTGATTACATTATAGTGGCACTAGTTGATGAAACAGACAAAATAAATAGAAGAAAATATTGCGATAGTATCATAGTATGCCATGTTGTGAGGGCGAGATGGGCCCTGCGATGCCTCATATGGTACGCCTCATACTGGAAATCGTTCCAAGTCTCCCAGATGCACCTTCTGCCAGTGATGAACATGAGTGTACAGCGGTAGTACAAGGAGGCGCCTTGAGACATTCAAATCTCTATTTTTGTACAGATCAACTAAAATTAAGCACCCCAGTTTGCAGAAATGCTTAAACATTAATAATGGGACTAGTTGATGAAACATACATTAACAAAGAGAAGCACTTTCTTTATCTACATTGGAAATGAAATGATAGAGAGGATACTCACTCTATTATAACTATATTATTACTTCATTTTATCAGTGACACTAGGGTCGAGCAGGTGGCAAACGAGGTGTACCGTGCGTCGCAATGATGGAGGCCGGGGGGTGCTTAGACTGGGATGCTGAAGCTGGCTCTTTCATTCACCAACATGGATGATTCAATTCATGGGACCTTTTTGTGCAGTTCACCTAAAATGAAGCAATGTCCCGTGAGCTAGCAGCTTCTTCTTCAAAAAAATTTAAGAAAAGGGCTCCAGCCCCGGTTCCATTTCCATTAGAAAACGAAACCCACAGAGCTTATTCTTCATTAGTTGCAATAAAATTGAGCAACATCAAGGTTAGTTGTGAAGCTCCTGGAATGCTTAACTATAATTTGGATATCATTTGTGAAGTTCAACTAAGATTGAGCGTGAAATGTATATATTTGTTTGCACAAAAAAGGTGGAAAGGAGGGTGACTAACAAGTGATGAAACATGCATCAAATGAAAATAAGCATGTACCTTATCTGAACGGAAATCCTACAAGCACAGTACCAATTTCTAAAGCAGTGGCATTGCTAGATATTAGTGTGGGCATTAGGATTAACTATGACAACCGTTAAATACGACATTACTTTGGGCACAGGAGAGTAGGTGGACTAGGATAGTTGCATTTCTAACGAAAAGAACCAACTTATCTTAATGAGGAATTTAGCAGGACATGTAAAAAAGTGACATTGATTCGTATTACTGGAGGAATTACATTGAAAACAACATTGGTTTAACGTGTCCTTACTTTTAGCAGTGCGACTGCTACATTTTACCAGTGGCATTACATAAGAGTGGCTCGGGGCAACAAACATCAGAACAGGATATCTGGGTTGGTCCCATTTTTGTTCGGTATAGCCACCTTATACTATGTGAGGGTAGCAAATCTAGTGTTGGACTTACTCTGTTGACTTGTCCCCCAGTCCCCACTTTCTTTCCTTTTTCAACCAATAGATCGGGTTTATATTGAGTTTGTACTGTGTTTCCCTTTATTTCCCTATTAGACCTAGAGACTAGTTGGATAGCCAGTCTCTGCTACTTTTCGCCCCCATTATTTCCTCTTTCGACCAAGTCCTAGATTCAGGTAACAAATACTCCGCCACCCCCACCCCCTTTCTTCCTTGTTTGAACCAAGTAGTACTAGATTCGAGTGCATGAGCTAGCTTTACCTCTTAAACGTAAAAAAATTAGGTGGTTTTCGAACAGCCGATCGATCCTGTCTATGAGGGGGCCTGAGAAATAGTAAAAGATACAAATGCAGCGACGACAGGAGCTCGGGAAGTAGAGCAAGATCGGTTTCGAAGGAAGTTATACCTGATGGTCGTCGGGATGTCGCTAGGTGGGCGAAGGGAGGCTGGATCTGCCTACACTACGACAGTGAGGAAGAAGGGGTCGGAGGCCCTCCCTCGCCAGCGGTGCTTGGGAGAGAGTGGCAAGGCAGGCTGATCGGGACGCACCAGCAGTGGGTAAGAGCCATCACCGAGGACGACTGCATGAACGTTGCACCTTCTCACCTTCCTCGGCGGAGAGGATCCGGCTGGATCTGTGACCAGTGGTGAGCAGAGAGAGAGAGAGTGTGTGGCCACCGCTATTGTGTTTAGATCTGGAGAGGACGAGATAGTACGAAGAGAGCAACACTAGCAAGCAAGTGCGGAGGCTCCTGCCTATATAGTGGAGTAGTACTATTTTTCTTTTGTCTACCGGAGCCGGCTTAACCTCGTCAATGACTGTCAAGAAGTCTTCATGCACGTGGCCCGGAGGCGCAGTTGTCGTCATTTTGATCTGAAGCACCGGATTATAACATATAACACGAAAAAATGCCACATGACAAGAAATCATAACCTCACTGCCCAAAGGAGACAACATGAATCCCGACGGACAAACTAGACGAGGAACAAAGCTCAAATTAAAGATAAACTCGTAGAAAAGGGATCCGTCGATAGATGTCCTAATTAACATAGCCGGCTTAACCTAGGTGGCAGCCAAGTAGTTTTTGTGCATGTGCCCCCAATGACTAGCCCAACTCAGTTGTCGCTGTTTAACCCTCGCAGTGATCCGAAGCACATGACACCTAATTTTGCGAGATGACAATAAACCTTTTTTTAGATTTCTCACCACAACTACAGCCATGTACAACACAACCTGCACGATATGTAGACGATAGCCAATCCAAGCGTGTCTGCTAGAGTCTGGTCACATGCATGGACAAACTGATCTTCCGTGTCTTGTAGGGATCGTCCAGGCACCAACGTAGTACAACACTTCTCTAGTACCATCGCTCATCTCCCTCTTCTATTATGTCACCCGACTTGCGGGGCCGGGGAGTGTGCCTATGGTCAGTTCTCAATTGCGGTCCCACATGTGTGTGCAAACGCAATATGACGCGCGTTCCATTCGGTGAGCAGCGTGCCAGACCGACCGACCGTCTGGGGTGCGACGCGAACGCGACGGGCATGCTGTATACTCCGTACAGGTGTACCGCCGTTTTCTAGAGGCTTTGCTCCATGGCGCAATCCATGGATACAAAATTAGTATACTGTACTATTTAAAAGTCAAGGGCGGGGCTTTTCCTGCGCGGTAGGTAGGGCAGTTCCGCCTAGTCGGTTCGAGAGAGACGCGAGAAGATGAGGGAGTAGGCTGCTGCAAACATAGGGATGTGTGATTTAACAACGAGTTACTGCTGGACAGGTGGGGTGAGGGAGTCCTGGATTAGGAGGTATCCGGACAGCCGGACTATATACTTTGTTCGGACTGTTGGAGCGTGAAGATACAAGACTCAAGACTCCGTCCCGTGTCCGGATGGGACTCTCCTTTGTGTGGAAGACAAGCTTGGTGATCCGGATATTATATTTCCTTCTTTGTAACCGACTCCATGTAAACCCTAGCCCTCTCCGGTGTTTATATAAACCAAAGAGGTTGGTCCTTAGAGGCACAATCATAATCATAATCATCATAGGCTAGCTTCTAGGGTTTAGCCTCTATGATCTCGTGGTAGATCAACTCTTGTACTACTCATATCATCAATATCAATCAAGCAGGAAGTAGGGTTTTACCTCCATCGAGAGGGCCCGAACCTGGGTAAACATTGTGACCCTTGCCTCCTGTTACCATTAGCCTAAGACGCATAGATCGGGACCCCCTACCCGAGATCCGCCGGTTTTGACACCGACATTGGTGCTTTCATTGAGAGTTCCTCTGTGTCATCGCTGCAAGGCTTGATGGCTCCTTCAATCGTCAACAACACGGTCCAGGGTGAGACTTTTCTCCCCGGACAGAGCTTCATGTTCGGCGGCTTCGCACTGCGGGCCAATTTGCTTGGCCAACTGGAGCAGATCGACAGCTACGCCCCTGGCCACCAGGTCAGGTTAGGAAACCTGAACTACACGGCAGATATCCGCAGAGACTTGATCTTCAAGGGATTCGGGCCTGTGCCGGGAGCGCCGGACAGTCACGATGAGCACGGCTTAGACCTGCTGTCGGACAATGCTCGGGATATCACCCCTAAAGTAGCCCCAGACCTAAATCCGGAGCAGACCGTGTTGCCCAAGGACGGGTGGATGGACCCCGCCCCGCAAGCCGCACACTCATTGGCGGTAGGGCCGAACACAGGCCTCCCCTCCAAAGAAGCCTGTGACACCGGACACCCGGACTCGGATCCGGCTGAAGGTTCCAGTCTGCGCGCTCCTGAGCCCGCCGAACCTGGTTGGGCTCCGATAACGGAGTTCACCGCTGTGGATATCTTCCAGCACCCACCCTTGGCGACGTGATGAACTCGTTAAAGTCTCTCTCTTTGTCAGGAGACTCTTGGCCGAACTTTGTCCGACTCGAGTGGGAAGCAGGCGATGAAGGAATTCGTTGCCCACCCACCACCCACTTCATTGACACGATCGATGATTTAACTGACGTGCTTGACTTCGACTCCGAAGACATCGACGGTATGAACGACGATGCAGGAGAAGAACAGGAACCACCGCTCACAGGGCAGTGGACAGCCACCTCCTCATATGATATATAAACGGTGGATACTCCGAAGGAAACCAATTGCGATGAGGCAACGGAGGATAACCCCTTAGGGAAGAAAGCAAAGCATGGGCGTCGTCAACGCCGCTCCAAGCCCCGCCACAACAATACCGGCACAGGAGCCGAAAACAATCCGGATGGTGCCAAAGATGAATACAACCCTGATCAGCCTGCCTTCAAGCAGGCCGGACTGGCCACGGTCGGATACTTGGAGAGGAACAACTATATGCCCCCCTCTGAAGATGAGGTAAGCCTCGGCGATGCCAAATTCGGCGTGCCTGAGGATCCCATGGAACAAGTTCGCTTCAAGCGACGGCTCATGGCCACTGCGAGGAGCCTGCAAAGGAAGCAACAGCAGCTCAAAGCTGACCAAGATTTGCTCGTGGATAGATGGACCAAGGTCCTGGCCACCGAGGGATACAGACTCGACCGCCCTGACAAAGGGCACACACGGCATAATTTGTTACCTCAACCTAAGAAGGAGAACGTAAGGCACATACCCCAACGTCAACATACCACCACGATCCAAGACAATACGAAAGATACACGAGGAGGCATCCTCAAGCCTCGGCGCAATCATCATAAACGTCAAGTCACGGAAGTTGGTGCCGAATTCAGCGGTCCCCAGCCCGGCCAGCGGAAAAAGAACAGCCCAGGCCAATGACCCAGGCAGCATACTCGATCAACCATGTGAAATTCATGGTACCCCCAGAAGGGCGGCCAAGCATAACAATAGAGAATGCAGGATCTTCCAAACAAAACGGCCGATCTTGCGCCAGAAACAATGAAGGGAGGTCTCGAACAACAAAGGACCAGTCAAACATGGTGAGGAAGATCCCCTCACAGTACAAAAATACGGCCGATCATCTCTAATCACATCGATAGTCCGGACAACACCAGCCATAGCAATTTCATTGCACTCACTATCTACCCAGTAGCTTGGGGGCTCCATTTTACATGAGCCCCCACAGGCATAAAACTATCAATAACATCTCCTCAAAGATGCAAGGTGCAAAGGACAAGTTTTAACTGACCCACCATACTAATGGTTGTCTTTGGATCACCAAACAAATACCACACCGAAGAATAAGTCTTCAGCCTTATCCCCTTATATAGTAATTACCACATACTATCGAGACGAACCACATTGGCCAGATTCAATGAGGTACAACATCAGGCCAGTCCCGCGTGACATAGTCACAGCCATGGGCAAGGTCGAACCCCACCCTTAGAGTGGAAATCATACCGCCGCTGAAATAGCGAGTCGTGCCCGTTTATCAAATTTTGATTCGGCGGCCAAACACCCGGAGACCAATTGAGGAATCTGAAGTACTTTATGGCGTGGTTCAGCCAGGCTCCGCTCAGGCACCCACGGTTCAACCACAACGGTATATGCAGCTGCCTTTAAGCATTTGTCTTTACAAACTAACTTTGGCGCAGAACAGGACTGGCGACGCGGAATCAGCTCGGATGCACAAGGCAGGTAGTCCAGATACACCTCAGATCCACACACAGCCTCCTCCAGTCCGGGCATGACAGGTTCCGCCAAAAATACTCCATTTCATAAGCATACACCACACTCATATGCATAGATATGTCATTTTACTACAATGCGTAGACCTAAATAACACTTACCGGCCGTCTTTTCTCATTGACACCTCTTTGTCACAAACGGCACCCATGCCTTGTGTTATGCCCGATTATGCCAGGGGCTTCATAGTACGACAATAAAGTCCGACCACCTTTTCGGTCGCTCGGCACCCCAAACTTATAACACTATATGCATCAGCTCCGAATCATGTCTCGGGTCATTAGTTGGGTTTGCCCAACTCCCATGTTTTGGTACCTTACGTTCTGCCCCATCGGCTAAGGTAGCGCTGGGAGAACTACTGCGATTGTGTCCCGGTTCTTCCGGAAGAGCACCTCAGTAGAGAAAGCCGAAAACTGACTGTCATGATACAGCGAGAGCTGGTCAGCTGTTCGAGAGGTTGTAAAATCTTTAAAGATTTATTCCGCATAATGCCATTATAAATGCAAAGTGCGACGAATCGGTCTTCCGATCAGGCGCCGATAGAGCCCCTAGTCCGGCCTTCCGAACACTAGGGGTTGCGCCCACCATACTCAAATTCCTATGGCTAAGTGAGAGTGATAAAGCCCTATAGTCTGATTGCCTGGTTCGTGGTGAGGAACACCTCCTTAAAAGGACCCAACAATGGGATAAAGAGTGTTCATGTATGTCCCGAACACCCTCGTACTTTTTACGTGGGGGCAGAAGCTGACGACTGGCCAACTCTCAGGATTTACATACACTAAACAGCTGCACAGGAAGAACGAACGTTCAAACAAAACAGGCAATATATAATAAAAGTGCCATTATCCCACATTACAAAGAAGGGCACGACTGCCTTCAGGGAAATATAATGTCTTTGGTACACTTATCCGCCACAAGGCGGGCTCCTTTTAGTACACCTTCATAGTACAACTCGGGCTTGCGATGCTCCTTACCCTCCGGCGGCCCCTCAGTCATCATCTTCTTAGCATCAAGCTTCCCCCAATGCACCTTCGCACGGGCAAACGCCATGTGCTCACCCTCTATGCAGACCGACCGCTTAATGACATCAAGCCGAGGGCAAGCGCCAATAATCCGCTTCAGGAGTCTGAAGTAACTGCTTGGAATTGGCTCCGCAGGCCACAGCCGGACAACCAAGTCCTTCATGGCTAGTTCGGCCGCCTGGTGCAGTTCGACCAGCTGCTTCAGCTAATCGATAAAGGGCACCGGATAATTCGACGCCAAATACTGCGACCAGAAATCCCTCTCCACAGACTTCTTCTCCTCGGTCCGGTTGAATTGGGCGACATCTGATATGCCGCGAGGTAGATCCACAAACGCCCGTGGAAAACAAGAATTCAGCTTATCACTTAGAGTTCCTCCCATTATCATGTAAAAATGGCCATGAATACAAAAAGCCTTACCAGCCGCAACCTTTCGGGCCTCCTGAATGTCCCTCAAAGCACCTCGGTCTTCTTCCCAAGCATCCTCTGCGTCTTAGAGAGCTTGGGCGAGCTCGGATTCTTTCCCTACTAGACTCTACTCCAAGCCCTTGCTTTTCTTCACGGCCTCCAGGAGCTCTCGCTTAGCTTCAATGACCCTGGCCTCGTGCTTCTCACGAAGAGCCTATTCGGCTTCGGCCTTATTATTGGCTTCGGCCACAACCTTCTTCAGTGCCTCAATCTTGGCACTCGCCCCTAGAGCATACAATGTGAATATCTTAATTAGGCACAACTTCTAATTTGTGCTCTACTTAGCACAAGGTTCCGGCATACCTTGCTTGTCCTCCAACTGCTTCTTCACGTGGCCCAGTTCCCCTTCGGCCCGTTCCAGACACGGCTTTAGTTCGGACACCTCCGCACTATGAGCGGCGGTCGTTCCTGCAGATGCCTGTTTTCAAACAAAGGGATACACATCATTAGCTGAGTCTCCTGCACAAACGGAAAATTTTGATCCCCTGTTCGACTCTCTTTCGCCGGACAGTGCATCAGGGGCTACTACTCATATTATGACAACCTCCCAAAGGTCTCTTAAGAAACATACCTCAAAGCCCGTTATAAGACTAAGGCAGGATTCGTTCAGTCCGCTCTCAGCAGACTGAATCTTTTCAATCACCGCGCCCATGAGGGCACGATGTTCATCGATGATATATGCGCTTCCTAGCGCTGTCGATAGGCCGTCCGGCAGCCCTCCTTGGGCACAGGCCGCTGGTGGAACAGGCAAGCCCCCCAAAGGCGGCTACTTACCCGATCCCGAAGCTTTAAAGGTCTCCTGGACTGTGTTCGGCTGGGGTCTGGACCGAAGATCACCCCCGCCATCGACATGCATAGGAGCCGCTGCTCCCGTGTGTCCGGCCCCAGGGATACGCCCCCCTGGTCCAGGTCCCACTGAGACGACACCTCGGTGTCGCGCCTAGGCTTCGGGGAAGGGGCCTCTGGAGGCGTCTCGCTCGCCAGGGCATCTGAGCTTAGCGAATCCTCTGATGAGGATTGTCCGGCGTGGGACCCCGCCGGGCTGTATGAAATATGGCAACAGTTAAAACTAAAACATTCAAACAACCCCGGGCATGTATGCGTGTTCGGATTTCATATACTTACGACTTTTCCAGGGGCTGGGCCCTGGGATCCCACTTCAGGCTGCTATCGGCAGCCGTGGTGGATGCCTCTGGGAAGGAACCTCTCCCCTCTTTGGTGACTCGGCCTCTAGGGATGAGGAAGCCGTCGCTTTCTTCCCACCTCCTGCGGGAGGCTCGTCTTCCTCCACCTCCTCCTCTTCATCTTCGAAAGAAGGATGGTTGCTGGAGTCTTCGGATTTTGCGTCTGAAGCATCACGACGACGGAGGCCACTCCGGGTCTTTTTGACCTTCTTGGAGTCCTCTTTCTTTGGCGCATCGTAAGGCGCTAGGACCAGCATCTTCGTCAGAAGAGGTCCGGCCGGTTCCTCCGGCAGCGGGGCAAGACAATGTATCCGCTCCACCTTTTTTATCCATCCCTGGGGTTATGATAAAGCATAATAAAAGTGTATCCCTCGGGACATGCCAGCTGAAGCATGGATGGACAGAACAAAGCAATAACTTACCGAACTTGCAGAATGGGATAATTGATACCCACGGTCCCCGGCAGAGCCCGGCCATGATTTGCCGGACTTAAAGAGCACCTTCCAGATATCCTTGTGGGAGGAACAATAGAGCTCCCGAAGCGTCTGGTGCTCGGTTGGGTCGTATTCCCATAAATTTCAGGCTCGACGCTGGCAAGAGAGAACCAGGCGAACTAACATCACCTGGACTACGTCGACGAGTTTGACGTCTTTGTCGACCACACTCTGGACGCGTGTCTGGAGCAGTGACAGCTCATCGGACGAGGACCAGTTCAGGCCCTTCTCGGTCCAGCACGTGAGCTGCAGTGGGGCTCCGTTCTGAACTCAGGAGCCGCAGCCCACTTTTTGCCGCGCGGTTCGGTGATATAGAACCACTGCTGCTGCCACTCCTTGACAGAGTCATTGAAGGTACCCATCGGCCATATAACCTTGGGCATCTTGCTCACCATGGCGCCGCCACACTCGGCGTGTTTTCCACTCACCACCTTGGGCTTCAGATTGAAAATCTTCAGCCACATGCCGAAGTGAGGCGAAATTCAGAGAAAAGCCTCACACACGACGATGAACGTTGAGATGTTAAGGAAAGAATTGGGGGGGAGATCATGAAAATCAATTCCGTAATAATACATGACGCCACGAACAAATGGGTGAAGGGGAAACCCGAGCCCGCGGACAAAGTGAGGAAGAAACACGACCCTCTCGTGGGGCTCTGGAGTAGGGACGATTTGTCCCGCCGGCGGAAGACGGTGGCCGATATTTTTGGCCAGGTACCCGGCCTCTCAGAGCCTCTTGATATCCTTCTCCTAGACGGTAGAGGCCATCCATTTGCCTCCTGCTCCGGATCCGGACATCTTCGGAGAACCTCTCTTCGCTGGAGAAGAAGAGTGCCTGGGTGCTAGGGCTCGAACAGAGGGGAATGGACTAGCAGAAGGAAAACGGCGTGGGTAAATAGAAGAGACCTTATCTCTTTATAGAGGCGATGAAAAGTTTTTTGCGCGTCCCCACTCGCCTGGTGGAACCCGCTCATTCCCCACTTGCCGCAATTAGCGGTACGGTTTGGCTAGCCACACCCGTATTGATGATAATCCCGTGATAAGGGGACATGATCTCTGCTTCGGCAGGACGTGCGCAGGAAACCGCCTCGCAATATGCCCTATGGCTGGTCATAGGAGAACGGTTCAGATGATGACCCGGCCGTAGTGTCGTATCACTTTGTTTAAAGTTGCCAGCAGATCAGATTTATGCTATGCTTTCTATGGCGGTATGTGAAGATCATCTTGCAGATCCGGACACGGTCTAAGTGTTCGATAATTATTTTGGAGTATTCGGAGATGGAACCCGCCTTGTAATGCCAAAGATAAAACTGCGCGCCAGACTCATCGTCATTGAAGCCTGGTTCAGGGGCTACTGATGGAGTCCTGGATTAGGGAGTATTCGGATAGCCGGACTATATACTTTGTCTGGACTATTGGAGCGTGAAGATACAAGACTCAAGACTCCGCCCGTGTCTGGATGGGACTCTCCTTTGCGTGGAAGACAAGCTTGGCGATCCAGATATTATAGTTCCTTCTTTGTAACCGACTCCATGTAAACCCTAGCCCTCTCCGGTGTCTATATAAACTGGAGAGGTTGGTCCTTATAGGCACGATCACAATCATAATCATCATAGGCTAGCTGCTAGGGTTTAGCCACTACGATCTCGTGGTAGATCAACTCTTGTACTACTCATATCATCAATATCAATCAAGCAGGAAGTAGGGTTTTATCTCCATCGAGAGGGCCCGAACTTGGGTAAACATTGTGTCCCTTGCCTCCTGTTACCATTAGCCTAAGACGCACAGATCGGGACCCCCTACCCGAGATCCGCCGGTTTTGACACCGACATGGGGCCTCGTGATTTGACTTGCCATTATCATTTTAACTGCGATGTTACGACCATCGTGAGTCTCCCGATTCCTGACCACCTCCATACAGGTGCCTCTCCCAATGCTCCACCATGTAGTACTAGAGGTTGGCTCTTGCATGGGAGCCCACTTCTCCGCTTTTTCCTTGCCTCTCTTTCCTCCACATATGCAAAAATGCCATGTAAAGCGCACTATTGTACTTACTTGCTCCTACAGGTGCTAAGCTTGCCACATAGGCATAAAGTCTGATGTGGCAAGTTAATCAAGAAGAGAGAGAGAGACTAGTTTGGTGACCCAAGGAAGAAACGGTGCTAAGCGCGTGTACCTAGGTGAAAAGACAATTTTGAGTCTATAGCTAATTAAATGAAGCAAACTTAGCAACAAAAAACTAAGACCACTCCCAATGCAAAGGTGCTTAGATATGGTGCTAAGTATATTAAATGCCTTAGCAACTCAAGTCCCCAATGCAAAGGTGCTAAGCTTTTGGGTGCTAAGCTTCATGCAATTAATTATCTGCAGACTCAGAATTGTGCTTCCACCTAGGTACACGTGCTTAGCACCGTTTCTTTTTGGGGTCACCATACTACTCTCTCTCTCTTCTTAACTAGCATGCCACATCAGATTTTTTGCTTACTTGGCAAGCTTAGCACCTGTACAAGGTGGAGCATTGGGAAGGGCCTAATAAGCACACCATTTCATTGGAAGAGGTCACTCCTTGGCAAATGCAATAAATACTACATGTGTCCCATAATATAAGAACGTTTTTGGCACTACACTAGTATCAAAAACATTCTTATATTATGGGACGGAGGGAGTATGAAGAAAGAGATAGAGAGAAGTAAAAAACACTTATAGCCAACCTTATAGCTAACCTTGTTATAGTATGAGTGACTAAGTGATGACTATGTATGACATGCCAACATCAGATAGCCTAATGCACCATGTTAAATCTCCAAGGGCGCGACCGTGCAAGCGACGCGATGGTCGTGGTAGGCGTGACCATGATACGGGCTGCTGGCAGCCCTTGGATCTGAGATCAAACGGTCCCATGCTAAGTTGCTGAAAATTTGCAGAATAACCCTCCAGGATAGGATATTCACCCATAGGTCTAGAATCACGGCATGTAACCATTCGATCTCAGATCCAAGGGCTCTCGGAAGCCCGTATCATGGGAGAATGGAAAGCCACTACCCTGCCGTTCGCACGCTGGTAGTTCGCTCCTACTTGTCCCCTCACGTCCTTTGATACTACAGCGGTTCGCTCCTAGTCGTCCCGTCCTTTCACATTACGGCAGATCCACTAATCCTAACCCTCCTCCCAAATCCATCGCGTCCCAAATCTCCATGATCGGCGGTGAGTACAAGGTTAGAACCATCACTGGCGATGAGTTCGACGTCATCTACACCCGTTCTTCCGCGACGGTGAAAGGATGCCTTTCTCGCTTCAGACGCATGTTCGAAAACTCAGATGATGAGTGGGTCACCGGGGTAGATGTTGAGTACACGACAGTCCTGGAACGAGAGAAGGATCTAAAGGACGAAGAGAGGAAGAATCCCGCCGTGATCCAGGTTTGCGTGCATGACTTATGCTTAGTATACCACATATGCCATGCCAACGTTGAATGCCTGGAATTTAAGAACTTCCTCAAGAGCAACCTAGTCAAATTCATTACTGTAGACTTTACGAACGACAAAGAATTCCTGGGTTGGATAGGCCTCGTTGTAGGAAACCCCTTCGACCTCCAGAGTAATGGGCTGGTGTCCTCTCGTCAGCCTTCAATGTTGACCCTGGCAGGAGCCATGGTTCATCCTTCGTACGGTAAACTAGAGAAACCTCCATAAATGTTTCATCGTCATGCATGGCAGCGGAATGTACTAGATATAGACCACATCCACTACACTGCAATGGATGGCTACCTTTGTTTCAATATCTACAAGGGTTGGATGAAGAGCAAGAGCCAAGTGTGTGGTTCAAGCAAAGAAGTATCAGCCAAGAGGAAGAGGGACAAGGACGAAGTCGAGGACGTGGACAAGGACTTCGAGTAAGGTGGCAGTGTTGTTTCTCATGGTGGTTCTAATGCAGTGTCTACCGGAATAGCTGCAAAGTTTAATTTCAGGTGTGCTTAATTTAATTTGAGGGGTGTGTTGTGATGAGCCCTCAGCAGAACTATGCTATGCTTGTTCTCGTTACTTTAACTCTTAAGTACGTACATACTAGTATTTCTTACATTTCATCTTTTAGTTGGTATAGTACTACCACTCGTTTCTTCACATTATATACGTACAATATATATGGCCAACATCATATAGCCAGCAGTTTAGTTGTCAAAGAATTTCAGGGTGCTTAGTTTTGTCAAAGAATTCCAGGATGCTTAGTTTTATGTGAGGGGTGGGTTGTGCTGGACACCATTATTGTGACTAGCCTTTTTAATAGTATGATATGCATAATTTGGCGACGAGCACTCTCTATATGTACCAACTTTTTTTTATTTCAAGTTTTGCTCCATGGTGCAATCCATCGATACTACTACTGTACAAAAGTATACATTTTTTAAAAGGCTAGAGGGCGGGGCAGTCTAGCTTGGTCGGTTTCACGAGACGCGAGGGCCTTTGTGATTTGATGGCCCATTACTGCTGGAAGGCGGGGCCTTGTGATTTGATTGCTCATATAAATGCGCCGATGACCTGAGGAGGAGCAAAGAACCGTGCGACATACTCAAGTTTTCCACTGGGTTAGTACTACGATGGAGGAGCATGAAACACGGCATGCCAGTGCCATATGGAGATAAAAATGATCTAATTTGCTAGTCATCTCGTTGTTAGCATTGTTCTATTCATTCCCTCAAAAAAAGCATTGTACTATTCATGCCTCGCAGAGAACGTGACTGTTGGGGAACGTTGTAATTTCAAAAAAATTCCTACGCACACGCAAGATCATGGTGATGCATAGCAACGAGAGGGGAAGTGTATCTTCATACCCTTGAAGATCGCTAAGCAGAAGCGTATATCAACGCGATTGATGTAGTCGTACGTCTTCACGATCCGACCGATCCAAGTACCGAACGCACGGCACCTCCGAGTTCTGCACACGTTCAGCTCGATGACATCCTCGCCTTCTCAATCCAGCAAGACAGGCAAAGTATTAGATGAATTCCGGCAGCACGACGGCATGGCGACGGTGTTGGTGAAGAACAATCACCGCAGGGCTTCGCCTAAGCACTATGGAAACTATGACGGAGGATAAACTAGAGGGGACGGGGTTGCCGGCACATGGTGTCAGGACCCCGACTCAATGCCACATAGATCTAGCATGTAGCACTTCATATCACTTTGCAGCCTCACGCACGGTATTCCCACGGGTGTCGCCTTACCTTTACCCGGGACCGTTTGCGCCTTTTGGCACACGTATATGACAGTGTCGCTAGCATCCATATGATAAGGAGCCCGGGCTGACATGGCTAGTCGTAAACCCAAAGTGGCACAAACTTACAGGGACAGGCATCCATGACCCAGCATCGAACGTGTCGGTCATCAACGAGTGAATCCAGGCTGTAGCACTGGGCTAGCAGGACTCCGGTGAACCGGGCTGTAGCGGGCTAACAGGACTCCGGTATTCATCGCGTGACATTTCCCCGAAGGGACAGACACAGGAATGAAGAAGGACACATGCCGGCCAGCCTAAGTGTTCCGGAGCAGTAGCAAGCTACCATGGCTCGGTGGAAACACTAGGAGACATTTCCCGGTAAGAGAGGCTACTAAAGATAAACAACTAGATAGTCAGATCCCACACATACCAAGCATTTCAATAACATACACACAATATGCTCGATATGTGCAATACAACATGGCATCACAAAATGACTCTACGACTCAAGTAGTTTATTCAATAGGCTCCGAGGAGCGAGACATTACAAACATGGGTCTTATGACCCAACAATCAGAGCTTACAAGTCAAAGCACATGCGGAAGCTTAACATGTCTGAGTACAGACATCTATAAATGAAAAAGGCTGAGAAGCCTGACTATCTACCAGATCCTGCCGAGGGCACAAGATCGTAGCTGAGGTAACAAGCTAAACGTCGAAGTCCACGTGGAACTACTAGTGAGACTGAAGTCTCTCTGCAAAAACATAAAATAGGCAAACGTGAGTACAAATGTACCCAGCAAGACTTACATCAGATCTATCTACACATGCATCATTATCAACAAAGGGGGTGGTGGAGTTTGACTGCAGCAAGCCAGCTTTGACTCGGTGGCTAACCTGAACTACGACTGCAATGCAACTCTTTTGAGGTGGCGCACACGAGTCCACATATTCACCATATCAATACACCACTATGGATCCGCTCCGTCTCCCTACGAGAACGCCATCCATAGCACTCACGCTTATCTTGCGTATTTTAGAGTGTCCACTTTCACTTGTCTATGAACTATGCAAGGGGTCCATGTTTCCATATCCAAGGAATCCGGCTATTCGAATAGATGATGTTAACCCTGCAGGGGTGTACTTCTTCACACACGCTCTCGCCACTTACCGCCCTGTACACGTCATGTACCTCGGCAACCTTCAAGCGGAGGCCAGGCGAGGGAGTCGGCCACGACCTGACTAACCGAACAAGTCTCTAGTCCAGGTTTATCGCCTATTCAGGTTCCATCCGCAAGGAGATCCGGCCGGGGTGTCGCTTACGGCCCCAAACGATGTGTGCAGGGTTCCCAAGCCCACCAACCGGGTGCCACTTGGTACACCGTGCCACTGTGCCTAGTCTGTCCCAAGCCCACCTGTACCGGCTGCCACTTGGTAGACTACTAACACTACCTACAAACACCAGAAACTAGTTGCAACTCCTGGACAGAGATCATGTTGATTAATAAGTCGAGAGGGGTCGAGTTACCGGAACCCAATGTGTGGTAGTAACTGGTCGTGGATCACAAACACAGAACTCAGTTCCTGAGGACGGCTGCAATGAGACAACCCACCATGTACTCCTACATGGCCTCTCACCGCTACCTTTACCAAATCGTGTTCACACACTTAGCTCACACACAGTAGGACATGTTCACACGCCTCTGATTCATCCCCGATGAATCAGACCTGACTCAACTCTAAGCAGTAGCAGGCATGACAAACAAGCATGAATGAGTAGGCACATCGGGGCTCAAACAACTCCTACTCATGCTAGTGGGTTTCATCTATTTACTGTGGCAATGACAGGTCATGCAAAGGATAAAGGGGTTCAGCTACCGCAGCAAGTGACAAATATGTCGTTGTTGTCCTAATGCAGTAAAAGAGAGCAGGAGCGAGAGAGTGGGGTTTTATCGGAATGAACAAGGGGGTTTTGCTTGCCTGGCACTTCTGAAGATAGCATTGAGTCTTCATCAGTGTCAACGATCACATCATCGGTATCACGTCTATCGAGAGGGGACAAATACCGGCAACACAGAAGGGAACACAATCAATGCAATGCACAATATGATGCATGATCATGACATGGCAAAATGAATGTGTTTTGAGCTAATGCAACTAGCAACAGATTAAATGAAGTTGGTTTGAATACAAGATTCAAATTCAAACTCCATATGTGATTATTCAAATGTCATTCACTTCATTTGTCCTAAACAGTAGTGATAAGTTGTTCTAACATGCATGAAAATGGTACAGATGGATTCCTTGAATTTTTCTGATAATTTTTCATATATAAATTATTTAATTTGGAGTTACGGTTGAATTTCTATGATTTATTGAAGTTTTAGCTATTTTCTGGAATTTTCTGAATAAAAATAAATCCAGAAAACATTACTGCGTCAGCCTGACATCATCATGACGTCAGCTGGTCAACTGGGTCGCCCAGAGTCAAACCTGACGTGTGGGGGCCACACGTCAGTGACACAGGGCTGGTTTAGGTGTTTGACAGGTGGGTCCGGTCAACGTTGACTTGACTAAGTCAAAATCTGACACATGGGGTCCACAGATTAGCACTAATCTAAACAGAAAAATTAAACTAACCTAATTAGGCTCGGGGCCCACATGGCAGTGGCACTAGGGTTGGTTTGGCTGGGTCATTAGTGGCTAATGACGTGCCACGTCACCAAGTGACGCCGGCGACCACGGCGACGGCGGGACCTCGCCGGAGTTGCTCGAGACGGTGCTACAGGCGGTGGTTTGCGACGGGGTTTGGCTCTACGGGGAGCTGGAGGAGTGGCGCATCTAACAGGGCAAGCGGGAGCAGCTGGGGTGGACCGAGCTCGTCGGAAGCGAGCTCGCGGCGGCGGCCGGAGTTCGGGCGAGACGCGAGCGAGAGCTAGGGGGCACAGGAGGGCGAGCTGGGGCGTGCTACGGGCTTGTGGTGAGGCACTGAATGCAGCGGTGTGATCTACTGCGAGCTTCAGCAGCCGTAGCCATGGTGGCGACATGGCCGGTGGCGAAGGGCTCTCGGGCTCGGCGGAAACAGCGGCTAGAGAGGCCAAATGGCATGGAAGGAAGAGGGGAACAGGTCAGCGGCTCACCGCGAGTCCAACGAGCGCGAAGGTGAGGCCGGGGACGCTCTGTGGGCGGCGAATCGAACAACGGTGGCCGTCGGTGCAGAGGATGAAGATGGCATCGAGGACGGCGTTGCAGGGCTTCCGGTAGGGCGTGGGTCGGTGGGGAGGAAGAGGGGGTCGAGGCGGAGCCTCTGGTCCGGTCAGAGAAGCGAGGGGAAGGCGGTGGCTGCAGCTACGGCGAACGGCGTCGGCGGCTGCGCTCTGCTTCGGGAGAGGGGGCGAGGGAGGCGAGGCAGGGAGAGAGGGAAGAGGTGCACGGGAGAGTGAGGGGGGGTCAGGGGTCCAGAGCGATGCCGAGGAGGCTTCGAGGCGCCTCGGTGAGGCAGGCAAGGAGGGAGGTGGCGTGGCGAGCTCGGCGGCGTCGCGGTGTCCCTCCTCTGCCTACTGGCACGAGGAGGAAGACGGTGGGGAGCTGGGCTGGGCCTCAGCCGCATTACTCGGCCAGGTGGGGCGCTAGGTGGGCTGCAGGTAAGTGGCCCAGGTAGGCTTCTGTTCTTTTTTTTTATTTCTGTTCTGTTTTATTTTATTAATTTATTTTGCCACTGTTTTGAATTTAAAATAATTCAAACAATGCCAAAAACTCCTCTGAATATTTTTATTTTTGCTAGATGGACTTTTCCAAAAGCTCATAAAATATTTCAGGGGTATTTGAAATTATATTTTAATTATATGAATATAACTCAAATTCAAATAGCTAATGAATTAAATCCAAAGTCCCAAAAATAATTCCTTAAAAATGTTCAATATTTTGGTTGGGACCAGAACCCTTACCAAAAATTATCAAACATTTAAGAAGAGCATTTTGGAGCAATGAATGAGATTTCTAGGGTTTTTGCCCCTCTTTTATTTAAGTTTTTGAGGCTTCCAAAATTCCCTCAGTTCAAATTTTTAGAATTTAAACATGATGCACACATGAGCTAGCCTAGAGCACTACCAGCAGCTAGGGATGTGACAACTCACCCCCACTAAACAAAAATCTCGTCCCGAGATTCAAGTGTAGGGTAAGACGATGGGGAACGCAACCTAACACAATCTTCACGATCCAGGTTGCACTTCAAATGAACGTTGATTTGAACACCATCTTTGTCTTGAAGTCTTGCTCTGAGAAATCCTGTCAACATGACATGGAGGGAAGGAGGAGACTCTAGAAGGGTCGATCTCCTCGAAGATCGAACAACTCAGGACTAACTCCCGGAATGAGACATAGGACCATCTCTCGGGTTGAGACACGAGATACACATCAAGAGGGGTGGAAAGAAACGGATGACGAAGGTTCACTAGGTGGACAATAATTCCACACTTAAGAAGGTGGTAAACGATTGTCAACGTAGCGAGGAGTTAAGTTGACATGACACCATAATGATGCACCTTAGGGAAGGTGACTCGAAGATATATCCCCTTAAGTGGCAAAAAGAATTACTTTTGATACCGAGATCATTGAAACTCTTTATACCAGCCTAAGGCAATTCTTGAGTGATCGTTTGGAGGGGTTCGGTAGAATGGCATACTCGGACTTGGATGATGTGGATTACCTTGTTGAAGACAACGTAATGGATGAATTTGCTTACCACCGGAAATGGAAGAGACCCATGGTAGAATGGCACATTGGTGGTGCAAGCTGGGAACAAAATGCAAATGCTGGGAATGATTCTGGTAACTGGGGAAGAACCCAACAATACAGGGTGAATTCACTGTTTGAAAAGGTCATAGCATTGCCGAGGAAACTGAGAGCAAACCCAGTTAGTGCCGATGATAACACCTAGCGCTTGTGCGTGCTCTCAAGAACTTGAGAATTTCCATATTCATCAAGGTTTTACCAACATCCATGTCAAGGATCCTGGCAACACAACATACCACCATGATGAACAATGATGGACGATGCAGATGCATAGGAAGATAACATCAACTCAGATTTCATCCTAGCGAGGCCAAGGAAACAAAATCTGGATGATCGACCGAGAGACATTTAGCACTCCGCTTCTAATGTTCTCCTTGATGTGCTAGTGTAATCCAATCATTGAAATGGTTTGGTAACTAGACAACAAGTAAAAGGTCGGACTTCGGGAGCAATAGAATCCATAAGGAACAGTTACGGAGGTAATTCCTACGAAATCCTTATGGGGAGGTGGCCAACTTCCTCAAACAAGATACTACAATAATAGGTCTTCCGGCTGGGTGTGTTGGCCACGACATCCACTTTACCGGTTATCGAGGGACCAATAATATAGTTCTTGGGAAATATTCCAACCATCATATCTGCCTGAGACTCAGATCTGGTTGGTGTCAGGACATTCCAGACTCATCGAGTCTAGGAAGAAAAATGAAAGTTTGCAACACAAATCGACGAGATGACGTTGCGAGATTCTCAGGAAATGAACTACGATAGCAAGCTCCAAAACATGAGCTGGTTCTGCTACAAACATGTGAACACGTTGTCCAAGACAAGCATGACCACAAAGTAGTCTTATAATAAAACACTACCGAGTTCTGGTAGGGAACCATCATCGAGGATATCAAAGTTCTTGATTAAGCCCGGGGTTAGCTCTTAAAAAGAACTCCTTCTCCTAGAACAAATCAGTCAGTGGCTTGGTGTGCTCGGGACACATATGGAATGAAGGTTGCAAATCTCCAGACCACAGAATACTTCGCACGTATGCATGACTGATTTAGGATGATTCCAAAGGAAACAACATTGACTTTCTCGAGTCCACGGCGGCAACTTGCATCCAATGCACATGTATAAGAGGAAGTCACTCCTTTCATCAAACAAATACTTCATGAGCTAGCATGAAGATAATGCTTTCAAAAGTTTCCAACACTAACTTATTGTCCAACAAGATCCTGGAGAAGATAAAATGATGTTGATGGGCTCAACAACAAATTATCGAGATTTCCATGAAGATGGAATTCCACGACTTGGTGAACAAGGTGATAGCATTGGTCAGACCAAAGATGTAGTGGTGTATGCTCGAGGGATCAACCACGAGTAAGACAACATTACGAATATCGTTGGTTCGGATTTGATTTGAGAATAGCCCATACTCAAATCAAAGTTTTGGCAAGACAATAGCTCCAGCAACTGGTCTCAAGGATCAATTGATGAAGATACCATCTTTCTCCAACACACACTACACAAGAATATCCCTTTGGAACGAACCAAGTCAGACAAGCTTTTATCTTCCAACTCTCCAAGTTGTTGTCTAGCTTAACCAACTAGCTTAGGGATATCTAACACCGATTCTTGGAGAAAAAGTGGTTTATTGGAAAACCAACTTGATCACGAGCTCAACATAACAGTCAGGTGACAACCTGGTGATACTTTCGAGAAGATATTCGGAAAATTCACGAACCACCGATATGTTACTAAGCTCGAGAACAATCTCGCTTTTGAGGGCAAGATGATATGATCAAATGAGTGAGGACTTGAAATAATTCCTAACTCATTGGGCGAGGAGTGCACCAGAATAGGGACTAGGTAGCACAATCAATCTTAGGGTGACGATTCCATAATCAACACGCTAAGAATGAGGTTATCGTCCATTTAGCTACCAAGCAACGGGGTTGCTAGGAGTATTGAGTTCACACATCATGATTCACTTGTCGGCACTCCGGCTGCAACAACACGGAACCGAGGAATGAAAAAGGATGGCGAGAAGTATCACTATGTCAAGAATTCACAAAAGGTGGTGCAATTCTCATGAAATTCCTGTCATAAAGAAGGTAATACTTCAGGGTAGAGCAGACCAGAAGCTGGATTGTAACTTGATCTGCGGAACACAACTACTTTGACCCAATCCTAAATATGGATGAGGTACTGGAGTTTGTTTCTCCAAGTCATTCAGGACAGAATGGCTTGACGGACCACAAGAGTAATAAGCATTGATAACACGAATGCACAATTACTCCTGACTATCAATTGATAGACGAGGGCCAGAAAACAACTAAAGAGGGACAACTCAAAGGAACATACGATTTTCTGAGTTGGGGATGCATGGTTTAGCATGTCGAACGAAGTTCAACATATTTCTTCCGGATAACCCATGCAAAGAGGTAGGACTGGTAGAGTCACGATTTATGAATGGAGAACTCATCGAGAGCACTCTGGTTGTGATCTTTTGATCCAACAAACTTTTGCCGTAAGTGGTTCATGGTATTTGGAAGAAGAAGATACCACGGACTTCGAGGACTAACGCAAAGGTTACTAATAACCTAAGGGAGCTAGCAATTACTATCAACATGATGTAAGTAGGGTGAATCTCGGGTCCAAAACCCAGGAATAGAATACCTACTACTAAGTGGCATCACGGGATGCTTATGAGAATGATGGCCAGAATCATCACACTAGGACACAAATCATGGCTAGACCACTAGATGATCCCCTGAGACACCTAGGGTCATAATAATAACTCCAACATAAAGGTCGAGGCAATAGAATACCTCAACTCAACAATTAGTGTGATTGAGCTGGCATAAAGGAGCATCGAAACCAGAGGGAAAGGATTTTGCAAATGCATCAGACTATTTAGAAACCTGGGATGACTCGGACAGCATAACGGCTGTAAATGCTCAGAAGAGATTTGAGACATTCACAAAAATGGTGGCATAACCACTCAGAAGCACAATATCAAGGTTTCGAGATCAACAATTAACATACGGAAGTAGTAGGAACTGAACTGAGACTTAAATCCAACAATCTTATAAGTCCACTGATTAGTAACACGTGATCCTAATAGAAAGAAGAGATAGCCTAGTTCTTAATCCCCGTAGGAAAGATAAGATGACTCAGATCAGAAGGCATAAGGTATAAGGAGTAAAAAGAGCCTTACGTTCCATCCCACAATCAATTCCCTTATATAACTAAAGAATTTCTAGACTCAACTTCGACCAGTTTGGCTTGGTAATCCTACAGACAGTCAAGCTCTGATACCAACGCTGTCAGGACCCCGACTCAATGCCACATAGATCTAGCATGTAGCACTTCATATAACTTTGCAGCCTCACGCACGGTATTCCCACGGGTGTCGCCTTACCTTTACCCGGGACCGTTTGCGCCTTTTGGCACACGTATATGACAATGTCGCTAGCATCCATATGATAAGCAGCCCGGGCTGACATGGCTAGTCGTAAACCCAAAGTGGCACAAACTTACAGGGACAGGCATCCATGACCCAGCATCGAACGTGTCGGTCATCAGCGAGTGAATCCAGGCTGTAGCACTGGGCTAGCAGGACTCCGGTGAACCGGGCTGTAGCGGGCTAACAGGACTCCGGTATTCATCGTGTGACATTTCCCCGAAGGGACAGACACATGAACGAAGAAGGACACATGCCGGCCAGCCTAAGTGTTCCGGAGCAGTAGCAAGCTACCATGGCTCGGTGGAAACACTAGGAGACATTTCCCGGTAAGAGAGGCTACTAAAGATAAACAACTAGATATTCAGATCCCACACATACCAAGCATTTCAATAACATACACACAATATGCTCGATATGTGCAATACAACATGGCATCACAAAATGACTCTACGACTCAAGTAGTTTATTCAATAGGCTCCGAGGAGCGAGACATTACAAACATGGGTCTTATGACCCAACAATCAGAGCTTACAAGTCAAAGCACATGCGGAAGCTTAACATGTCTGAGTACAGACATCTATAAATGAAAAAGGCTGAGAAGCCTAACTATCTACCAGATCCTGCCGAGGGCACAAGATCGTAGCTGAGGTAACAAGCTAAACGTCGAAGTCCAAGTGGAACTACTAGTGAGACTGAAGTCTCTCTGCAAAAACATAAAATAGGCAAACGTGAGTACAAATGTACCCAGCAAGACTTACATCAGATCTATCTACACATGCATCATTATCAACAAAGGGGGTGGTGGAGTTTGACTGCAGCAAGCCAGCTTTGACTCGGTGGCTAACCTGAACTACGACTGCAATGCAACTCTTTTGAGGTGGCGCACACGAGTCCACATATTCACCATATCA
The DNA here is from genome assembly GCF_018294505.1 of Triticum aestivum. NCBI lineage: Eukaryota > Viridiplantae > Streptophyta > Magnoliopsida > Poales > Poaceae > Triticum > Triticum aestivum. The sequence goes on from NC_057795.1 coordinate 441,730,411, forward strand.
ATACACCACTATGGATCCGCTCCGTCTCCCTACGAGAACGCCATCCATAGCACTCACGCTTATCTTGCGTATTTTAGAGTGTCCACTTTCACTTGTCTATGAACTATGCAAGGGGTCCACGTTTCCATATCCGAGGAATCCGGCTATTCGAATAGATGATGTTAACCCTGCAGGGGTGTACTTCTTCACACACGCTCTCGCCACTTACCGCCCTGTACATGTCATGTACCTCGGCAACCTTCAAGCGGAGGCCGGGCGAGGGAGTCGGCCACGACCTGACTAACCGAGCAAGTCTCTAGTCCAGGTTTATCGCCTATTCAGGTTCCATCCGCAAGGAGATCCGGCCGGGGTGTCGCTTACGGCCCCAAACGATGTGTGCAGGGTTCCCAAGCCCACCAACCGGGTGCCACTTGGTACACCGTGCCACTGTGCCTAGTCTGTCCCAAGCCCACCTGTACCGGGTGCCACTTGGTAGACTACTAACACTACCTACAAACACCAGAAACTAGTTGCAACTCCTGGACAGAGATCATGTTGATTAATAAGTCGAGAGGGGTCGAGTTACCGGAACCCAATGTGTGGTAGTAACTGGTCATGGATCACAAACACAGAACTCAGTTCCTAAGGACGGCTGCAATGAGACAACCCACCATGTACTCCTACATGGCCTCTCACCGCTACCTTTACCAAATCGTGTTCATACACTTAGCTCACACACAGTAGGACATGTTCACACGCCTCTGATTCATCCCCGATGAATCAGACCTGACTCAACTCTAAGCAGTAGCAGGCATGACAAACAAGCATGAATGAGTAGGCACATCGGGGCTCAAACAACTCCTACTCATGCTAGTGGGTTTCATCTATTTACTGTGGCAATGACAGGTCATGCAAAGGATAAAGGGGTTCAGCTACCGCAGCAAGTGACAAATATGTCGTTGTTGTCCTAATGCAGTAAAAGAGAGCAGGAGCGAGAGAGTGGGGTTTTATCGGAATGAACAAGGGGGTTTTGCTTGCCTGGCACTTCTGAAGATAGCATTGAGTCTTCATCAGTGTCAACGATCACATCATCGGTATCACGTCTATCGAGAGGGGACAAATACCGGCAACATAGAAGGGAACACAATCAATGCAATGCACAATATGATGCATGATCATGACATGGCAAAATGAATGTGTTTTGAGCTAATGCAACTAGCAACAGATTAAATGAAGTTGGTTTGAATACAAGATTCAAATTCAAACTCCATATGTGATTATTCAAATGTCATTCACTTCATTTGTCCTAAACAGTAGTGATAAGTTGTTCTAACATGCATGAAAATGGTACATATGGATTCCTTGAATTTTTCTGATAATTTTTCATATATAAATTATTTAATTTGGAGTTACGGTTGAATTTCTATGATTTATTGAAGTTTTAGCTATTTTCTGGAATTTTCTGAATAAAAATAAATCCAGAAAACATTACTGCGTCAGCCTGACATCATCATGACGTCAGCTGGTCAACTGGGTCGCCCAGAGTCAAACCTGACGTGTGGGGGCCACACGTCAGTGACACAGGGCTGGTTTAGGTGTTTGACAGGTGGGTCCGGTCAACTTGACTTGACTAAGTCAAAATCTGACACATGGGGTCCACAGATTAGCACTAATCTAAACAGAAAAATTAAACTAACCTAATTAGGCTCGGGGCCCACATGGCAGTGGCACTAGGGTTGGTTTGGCTGGGTCATTAGTGGCTAATGACGTGCCACGTCACCAAGTGACGCCGGCGACCACGGCGACGGCGGGACCTCGCCGGAGTTGCTCGGGACGGTGCTACAGACGGTGGTTTGCAACGGGGTTTGGCTCTACGGGGAGCTGGAGGAGTGGCGCATCTAACGGGGCAAGCGGGAGCAGCTGGGGTGGACCGAGCTCGTCGGAAGCGAGCTCGCGGCGGCGGCCGGAGTTCGGGCGAGACGCGAGCGAGAGCTAGGGGGCACAGGAGGGCGAGCTGGGGCGTGCTACGGGCTTGTGGTGAGGCACTGAATGCAGCGGTGTGATCTACTGCGAGCTTCAGCAGCCGTAGCCACGGTGGCGACATGGCCGGTGGCGAAGGGCTCTCGGGCTCGGCGGAAACAGCGGCTAGAGAGGCCAAATGGCATGGAAGGAAGAGGGGAACAGGTCAGTGGCTCACCGCGAGTCCAACGAGCGCGAAGGTGAGGCCGGGGACGCTCTGTGGGCGGCGAATCGAACAACGGTAGCCGTCGGTGCAGAGGATGAAGATGGCGTCGAGGACGGTGTTGTAGGGCTTCCGGTAGGGCGTGGGTCGGTGGGGAGGAAGAGGGGGTCGAGGCGGAGCCTCTGGTCCGGTCAGAGAAGCGAGGGGAAGGCGGTGGCTGCAGCTACGGCGAACGGCGTCGGCGGCTGCGCTCTGCTTCGGGAGAGGGGGCGAGGGAGGCGAGGCAGGGAGAGAGGGAAGAGGTGCACGGGAGAGTGAGGGGGGGTCAGGGGTCCAGAGCGATGCCGAGGAGGCTTCGAGGCGCCTCGGTGAGGCAGGCAAGGAGGGAGGTGGCGTGGCGAGCTCGGCGGCGTCGCGGTGTCCCTCCTCTGCCTACTGGCACGAGGAGGAAGACGGTGGGGAGCTAGGCTGGGCCTCAGCCGCATTACTAGGCCAGGTGGGGCGCTAGGTGGGCTGCACGTAAGTGGCCCAGGTAGGCTTCTGTTCTTTTTTTTATTTCTGTTCTGTTTTATTTTATTAATTTATTTTGTCACTGTTTTGAATTTAAAATAATTCAAACAATGCCAAAAACTCCTCTGAATATTTTTATTTTTGCTAGATGGACTTTTCCAAAAGCTCATAAAATATTTCAGGGGTATTTGAAATTATATTCTAATTATATGAATATAACTCAAATTCAAATAGCTAATGAATTAAATCCAAAGTCCCAAAAATAACTCCTTAAAAATGTTCAATATTTTGGTTGGGACCAGAACCCTTACCAAAAATTATCAAACATTTAAGAAGAGCATTTTGGAGCAATGAATGAGATTTCTAGGGTTTTTGCCCCTCTTTTATTTAAGTTTTTGAGGCTTCCAAAATTCCCTCAGTTCAAATTTTCAGAATTTAAACATGATGCACACATGAGCTAGCCTAGAGCACTACCAGCAGCTAGGGATGTGACACACGGCTTGGTGTTTCTTGATGTGTCTTTGGTGCTAGCCCTGCCCTCTATTTATATGTTGAGCCCTGGGGTCGAAACTTGGAGTAAAAGCCTCCTCAAAGTCGGTTTTGCCCGAAAGGCAAGAGTCCTACATGGACTCCAGTGCTAGACTCCAGGGTTCCCGGCGTCTACCCCCTAGACGCCAGGGTTCCTGGCGTCTAGCCTCTGGTCTCCGCAAAACTTCCTTTCGCACTTTCCAAAAGCCTCGTGGGCTTTCCCCTTTGGCCCAAATAACGTGTTCTCGTACCCAAACATTTCGGGAAACATCCGGAACCCCTTCCGGTGAATTCCGGAACCCTTCCGGAGATCAAACACTATTATCCCATATATCAAACTTTATCTCCGAACCATTCCAGAGTTCCTCGTCATGTCCACGATCTCATCCGGGACTCCAAACAACATTCGGTCACCAACATACATAACTCATATAATATTATATCGTCAACGAAACGTTAAGCATGCGGACCCTACGGGTTCGAGAACTATGTAGACATGACCGAGACATGTTTCCGGTCAATAACCAATAGCGGGACCTGGATGCCCATATTGGCTCCCACATATTCTACGAAGATCTTTATCGGTCAAACCGCATAACAACATACATTGTTCCCTTTGTCATTGGTATGTTACTTGCCCAAGATTCGATCGTCAGTATCTCAATACCTAGTTCAATCTCGTTACCGGCAAGTCTCTTTACTCGTTCCATAATACATCATCCCGCAACTAACTCATTAGTTGCAATGCTTGCAAGGCCTTAAGTGATGTGCATTGCAGAGTGGGCCTAGAGATACCTCTCCGACAATCGGAGTGACAAATCCTAATCTCGAAATACGCCAACCCAACAAGTACCTTCAGAGACACCTGTAGAGCACCTTTATAATCGCCCAGTTATGTTGTGACGTTTGGTAGCACACAAAGTGTTCCTCCGGTAAACGGGAGTTGCATAATTTCATAGTCATAGGAACATGTATAAGTCATGAAGAAAGCAATAGCAACATACTAAACGATCAAGTTCTAAGCTAACGGAATCGGTGAAGTCAATCACATCATTCTACTAATGATGTGATCCCGTAATCAAATGACAACTCATGTCTATGGTTAGGAAACTTAACCATCTTTGATTCACGAGCTAGTCAAGTAGAGGCATACTAGTGACACTCTGTTTGTCTATGTATTCACACATGTATTATGTTTCCAGTTAGTACAATTCTAGCATGAATAATAAACATTTATCATGATATAAGGAAATAAATAATAACTTTATTATTGCCTCTAGGGCATATTTCCTTCAGTTTCCCACTTGCACTAGAGTCAATAATCTAGTTCACATCGCCATGTGATTTAACACCAATATTCACATCTGTATGTAATTAATACCCATAGTTCACATCGTCATGTGATTAACACCCAAAGGTTTACCAGAGTCGATAATATAGTTCACATTGCTATGTGATTAACACCCAAAGAGTACTAAGGTATGATCATGTTTTGCTTGTGAGAGAAATTTAGTCAATGAGTCTGTCACATTCAGAGCCATATGTATTTTGCAAATATTCTATGTCTACAATGCTCTGCACGGAGCTACTCTAGCTAATTGCTCCCACTTTCAATATGTATCCAGATTAAGACTTAGAGTCATCTGGATCAGTGCCAAAACTTGTATCGACGTAACCGTTTACGACGAACCTTTTGTCACCTCCATAATTGAGAAACATATCCTTATTCCACTAAGGATAATTTTAACCAATGTCCAGTGATCTACTCCTAGATCACTATTGTACTCCCTTGCCAAACTCAGAGCAAGGTATACAATAGGTCTGGTCGGATTTTTCATTCTCTTTCTATTTTCTGCCATGGTCGGATTTTGAGTCTTACTCACTTCACACCTTGCAACAAAGGAAAGAAGTCCTTCTTTGACTGTTCCATTTTGAACTACTTCAAAATCTTATCAAGGTATGTAATCATTGAAAAAATCTTATCAAGCGTCTTGATCTATCTCTATAGATCTTGATGCTCAATGTGTAAGCAGCTTTACCAAGGTCTTTCTTTGAAAAACTCTTATTCAAGTATCCTTTTATGCTATCCAGAATTTCTATATCATTTCCAATCAACAATATGTCATCTACATATAGTATTTAGAAATGCTATAGAGCTCCCACTCACTTTCTTGTAAATACAGGCTTCTCCAAAAGTCTGTATAAAACCAAATGCTTTGATCACACTATCAAAGTGTTTATTCCAACTCCGAGAGGCTTGCACTAGTCCATAAATGGATCGCTGGAGCTTGCACACTTTGTTAGCTCCCTTTGGATCGACAAAACCTTCTGGTTGCATCATATACAAATATTCTTCCAGAAATCCATTCAGGAATGCAGTTTTGACACCCATTTGCCAAATTTCGTAATCATAAAATGCGGCAATTGCTAACATGATTCGGACAGACTTAAGCATCGCTACGGGTGAGAAAGTTCATCGTAGTCAATCCCTTGAACTTGTTGAAAACCTTTCGCAACAAGTCGAGCTTTATAGACAGTAACATTACCGTCAGCGTCAGTCTTCTTCTTGAAGATCCATTTATTCTCAATGGCTTGCCGATCATTGAGCAAGTCAACCAAAGTCCACACTTTGTTCTCATACATGGATCCCATCTCAGATTTCATGGCCTCAAGCCATTTTGTGGAATCTGGGCTCACCATCGCTTCTTCATAGTTCGTAGGTTCGTCATGGTCTAGTAACATAACTTCTAGAACAGGATTACCGTACCACTCTGGTGCGGATCTTACTCTGTTTGACCTACGAGGTTCAGTAACAACTTTTGATCTGAAGTTTCATGATCAGCATCATTAACTTCCTCACTAATTGGTGTAGATGTCACAGGAACCGGTTTCTGTGATGAACCACTTTCCAATAAGGGAGCAGGTACAGTTACCTCATCAAGTTCTACTTTCCTCCCACTCACTTCTTTCGAGAGAAATTCCTTCTCTAGAAAGGATCCATCTTAGCAACGAATATCTTGCCTTCTGATCTGTGATAGAAGGTGTACCCAACAGTTTCCTTTGTGTATTCTATGAAGACGCACTTCTCCGATTTGGGTTCGAGCTTATCAAGTTGAAACTTTTTCACATAAGCATTGCAGCCCCAAACTTTTAAAATGACAACTTTGGTTTCTTGCCAAACCACAGTTCATAAGGCATCGTCTCAACGGATTTTGATGGTGCCCTATTTAAAGTGAATGCAGTTGTCTTTAATGCATAACCGCAAAATGATAATGGTAAATCGGTAAGAGACATCATAGATCGCACCATATCTAATAAAGTGTGGTTACGATGTTCGGACACACCATTACGCTGTGGTGTTCCAAGTGGCATGAGTTTGTGAAACTATTCCACATTGTTTTAATTGAAGACCAAACTTGTAACTCAAATATTCGTCTCCGCGATCAGATCGCAGAAACTTTAATTTCTTGTTACGATGATTTTCCACTTCACTCTGAAATTCTTTGAACTTTTCAAATATTTCAGACTTATGTTTCATCAAGTAGATATACTCATATCTGCTCAAATCATCTGTGAAGGTCAGAAAATAAAGATTCCCGCCACGAGCATCAACACTCATTGGATCACATACATCGGTATGTATTATTTCCAATAAGTCAGTAGCTCGTTCCATTGTTCCGAAGAACGAAGTTTTAGTCATCTTTCCCAAAAGGCACGGTTCGCAAGCATCAAATAATTCATAACCAAGTGATTCCGAAAATCCATCTTTATGGAGTTTCTTCATGCGCTTTCCACCGATATGACCCAAACGGCAGTGCCACAAATAAGTTGCACTATCATTATTAACTTTGCATATTTTGGTATCAATATTATGAATATGTGTATCACTACGATCGAGATCCAACAAACTATTTTCATTGGGAGTATGACCATTGAAGGTTTTATTCATGTAAACAGAACAACAATTATTCTCTGACTTTAAATGAATAACCGTATTGCAATAAACATGATCAAATCATATTCATGCTCAATGCAAATGCCAAATAACATTTATTTAAGTTTAACACTAATCCCGAAAGTATAGGGTGTGTGTGATGATGATCATATCAACCTTGTAACTACTTCCAACACTCATCGTCACTTCCCCTCAACTAGTCTCTGTTTGTTATGTAACTCCTGTTTCAAGTTACTAATCTTAGCAACCGAACAAGTATCAAATACTCAGGGGCTACTATAAACACTAGTAAGGCACACATCAATAACATGTATATCAAATATACCCTTGTTCACTTTGCCATCCTTCTTATCCACCAAATATTCAGGGTATTTCCGCTTCCAGTGACCATTTCCTTTGCAGTGTGAGCACTCAGTTTCAGGCTTTGGTCCAGCTTTGGGCTTCTTCGCGGGAGTGACAACTTGCTTGTCATTCTACTTGAAGTTCCCTTTCTTTCCCTTTGCCCTTTTCTTGAAACTAGTGGTCTTGTCAATCATCAACACTTGACGCTCTTTCTTGATTTCTACCTTCGTTGATTTCAACATCGCGAAGAGCTCGGGAATCGTTTTTGTCATCCTTTGCATACTATAGTTCATCACGAAGTTCTACTAACTTGGTGATGGTGACTAGAGAACTCCGTCAATCACTATCTTATCTGGAAGATTAACTCCCACTTGATTCAAGCGATTGTAGTAACCAGACAATCTGAGAACATGCTCACTAGTTGAGCAATTCTCCTCCATCTTTTAGCTATAGAACTTGTTGGAGACTTCATAACTCTCAACTCGGGTATTTGCTTGAAATATTAACTTCAACTCCTGGAACATCTCATATGGCCCATGACGTTCAAAACGTTTTTGAAGTCCCGATTCTAAGCCGTTAAGCATGGTGCACTAAACTATCAAGTAGTCATCATATTGAGCTAGCCAAACGTTCATAACGTCTGCATCTGCTCCAGCAATAGGTCCATCACCTAGCGGTGCATCAAGGACATAATTCTTTCGTGCAACAATGAGGACAATCCTCAGATCATGGATCCAATCCGCATCATTGCTACTAACATCTTTCAACACAGTTTTCTCTAAGAACATATCAAAATAAACATATGAAAGAAACAACGTGAGCTATTGATCCACAACATAATTCGCAAAATACTACCAGGACTAAGTTCATGATAAATTTAAGTTCAATTAATCATATTACTTAAGAACTCCCACTTAGATAGACATCCCTCTAGTCATCTAAGTGATCACGTGATCCAAATCAACTAAACCATAACCGATCATCACGTGAGCATCAATATGTTTTCAATGGTGAACATCAATATGTTGATCATATCTACTATATGATTAACGCTCGACCTTTCGGTCTCCAATGTTCCGAGGCCATATCTGCATATGCTAGGCTCGTCAAGTTTAACCTGAGTATTCCGCGTGTGCAAAATTGGCTTGCACACGTTGTAGATGGACGTAGAGCTTATCACACCCGATCATCACGTGGTGTCTGGGCATGACAAACTTTGGCAATGGTGCATACTCAGGGAGAACACTTTTATCTTGAAATTTAGTGAGAGATCATCTTATAATGCTACCGTCAATCAAAACCACTGTTCAAAAAACCATCCGAGTAGCCGACTAATCGGCCGATTAATCGCTACTCGGCCATCCACCTTGTAAATTACATGTATTCGGTAGTGTTATTCGGCCTGGGGATTACTCGGTCGATTAATCGGTCTGACAACGATAAATCTGCCGCAGACCGATTAATCGCGGGACTCACAGGGGCTGAACTATAAAAAAAGCCTCCCTTGTCTCTCTCCTCAATCCTACCCGTGGCCCGTGGGTTAGGTTGGACAGAGCTCCCAGCCCACGCCGCCGCCTGCACTACCCACCTCGCGCCGCCGCCGTTCCTCCGCCGCCGGCCAACGGCGGCCCTTCCTCATCTCCTTGCTGCCTCCCCCTCCTCCCCCACCTCCCGCATCTACCCCGCCCCCAGCCTCACCCGTGGCTGTCGCCTCTCCTCGCCGCCTCCACCCGTCGTTCCTCCACCGTCGGCCAACGGCAGCCCTTCCTCTCCCGCCTCTCCTCGCCGCCTCCCCCCTCCTGCATCTACCCCGTCCCTCCTCCTCATCGGTGGTTGTGGCAAGCAAGCAGGTGGCAGCCCTGGCGCCCTCCCTCTCCGGCCTGTACTTGCTGCCTCCTCACGCCGGCGACTAGGGCAGCAGCAAGCAGGTGCCCGCCCCTCCCTCTCCGGCCTCTCCTTGCTCTCTTCATGCCGGCGACCAGGTTGAAGGAGAAGGGGCAGCAACACATCATCATAGCAGCAAGCAGAGGTTGCTGCCACTTCATGTTGTGTATTTTGTATTTTTTTAACTTCATGTTTGATGAATGATGAATTGATGATTCAAATGATTGTCGTGTAGAATTGTTACAACTGTAGTACTATGTGCAATTGTAATTTATTAATTTCATGCTGTTTGGTGGCTTAATTGCAGTAAAATTGTATATGTATGCCATTTATTAGTAATTTCCTAATTGGTAATTGACTTTTGTTGTTTAACACTTTAACTTCAATTATTGCTAACTTGCTGCCCTACTTGATTTGTATTTTGTTTTTTGTATGTAGGAAATGGCTACTTCTAGTGCCGCTTCCGAGGTGGCGAGTTCTCAGTCGCTAAAAAGGAATTCTGATGACATGGCGTGGGAATTTGCCATGTTGTGTGATCCAAATGATTTGCAAAGAGTGAAGTGCAAGCTATGTGGAAAAGAAATGTCTGGAGGGGTCAATAGGATGAAGCAACACATAGCACAAATCAGAGGCTCGGTGACAAGTTGTATGGTAGCCACTCCAGAACAACAAGCTCGGTGCAAGGAGGCTTTTCATGACGCAAAGAAGAAGAAGGTGGAAAAGGAAAAGCAAGAACAAGAATTAAGGGCCTCGGTGAACATAGAAGTTGAGGATGATGAAGAGCTTAGTGCAGTTGGTAAAGGTGATCCCAAAAATGTTGGGCCTATGGATCAATTTGTGGCACCGGTTGATCCTAGTGTGCCATTGAAAAAATTCCAACGCAACATCAATGATAGTATCGACAAGGAGAAAGCTACAAAGTGGGGAAATATTGGGCTAGATGGATGTACAAGAAAAACATACCCTTCAATGCTATCAATGATGATGACTTCAAACAATTTTGTGAAGCCCTTGGCCGTTATGGTCCTGATTGGAGGCAACCTTCACAACATCATATTCGAGAAAAGATGTTGTTGCAGGAGGTGGAGAGGACTAGGGATTTGTTGAAGCCACATGAGGCTGAGAGGGAGATCACCGGGTGCTCTGTCATGACTGATGCTTGGACAGACAAGAAAAGAAGGAGCATCATGAACTTGTGTGTGCATTGTAAGATGGGGACAGTTTTTCATGAATCAAAGGAGGCATCGGCTCATGCACACACAAGTCTCTACATCTTCAATTATGTGGATGAATGCATTGAGAAAATTGGTATCAATCTTGAACCTTTTATTTTCTCTCGTTCTTTGCTTTTCAAGCTTTCATCATGTATTGATTATTGTGTTTTACCATGATGTTTGTAGGTACTGATAATGTTGTACAAGTAGTCACGGATAATGCTTCAAACAACAAGGGAGCAAAAGGGATGTTGAAAGAAAAAAGGCCGAAGATATTTTGGACCTCATGTGCAACGCACACCCTCAACTTGATGGTCGAAGCGGTTGGTAAATTAAAGCAATTTGGTTCTACAATTACCAAAGCAAAGGAGATGACTATTTTTCTTTATGCACATCATGCAACATTGGCGTTGATGAGGTCTCATACAAAAAAGAGAGACATCGTTAGGCCGGGAGTGACAAGATTTGCTTCGGCATTTCTTACCTTGCAAAGTCTTGCTGCAAAGAAGAAGCAACTAAAGGAGATGTGTTGTAGTGATGCTTGGGAACAATGCAAGCATACACGTACAAGGAAAGGAAAGTCGGCTCATGCCACAATAATTAGTAGGACCTTTTGGAAGAATGTATCTCTTTGCATCAAGGTAAGAAAATTAATAATGTTCTTTAATTGTGTCTTGTCATCTTGTGTTATATATATGTAATATGTTAAATACTAATGTTGTGCTTATCGTATGTTGCAATGCAAGGTTTTTGAGCCATTGGTGAAAGTGCTTCGATTGGCTGATAGTGATGGACAGTCGATGGCCTCTATGTATGGAGAAATAATAGAGGCAAAGAAGGCAATATTGCTTGCGGTTGAAAATTCAGAGAAGGACTATAAGATCATCACAACAGCCATGGAGAGCAAGATGAATGGGAGGTTAGATACGCCATTGCACATGGCCGCATATGCATTGAATCCCTATTATAGTTATGCTACCCCAAGCATATTTGTCGATGTAGAGGTCATGAGTGGATTGATGGAAGTTATTGAGACCTTCTATCATGATGATGATGAGAAGCAAAATAAAGCACTTAACATAGACTTGCCAAGGTTTAAAAATAAGGAGGGCATGTTTGCGAAGTTGGCTGCCTCAAAAGCTATAACGAATGCAAATTTCAATCCCGGTAAGCTTGTTCTCCTACATACTCTTTGTCTTTTTGCATATGGCATTTCTGAATTTATGGGTTGATGGATTGATGCATAATACTTTGTTTTTTGTTTTCTCATGTAGGAGAGTGGTGGGCAACTTATGGACTACAAACTCCTACGTTGATGCACATGGCTTTGAGGATACTCAACTTGACCACAAGTTCTTCCGGATGTGAACGGAATTGGAGTGTTTTTGAACAAGTAACTCTTGAATCTCAACTTGTTGTTATTCAAATTTGATCTTTAGTTCCTTACTTTATTTATGAACAAATGTGAATGACTACTTGATTAGGCTTTACCTTGCAATTTTTAGGTGGATCCTAAGAGGAGAAATAAACTAGATGTGAGTCGTAGGGACAACCTAGTTTATATCCAATTCAATGGAAGAATGATGGACAAAAGAAATAAATGTTCCTCCTCTCGTGATGTTCTCCTTGGTGAAGATGCTTCCATGGCACAAGATTGGGTATGTGAAGATGCATATGTTGAGGACGAGGTTGATCCCGACACCACCATTGATGACGAAGTGGGAGCCACCGAGGCTATAGAGCCTCGTAGGAGTGCAAGAGTGAGAGAACTCCATGAAGTAGAAGAATTTGTTGCTGATGAAGATTCAGAAAATGAGATTTCTTTGGAAGAGGAGATAGAATTTGAGTCCGATAATGATGATATGATTGCAACAAATGAGGATGAGGATGAGGATGAGGACACAACACAACCTTAATTCTTTGGGCCATGCTATTTAGTATTTACCTAGTAATTTATTTTGGGTGTGGCCTTGTGGGAGAAGGAGAACTTTGTCTATGTGTGCTGTTTGGTATTTTCCTAGTTTGAGTCTCAACTTGTTATGCGATGCAACTATGCAAGATTGCAAGAATCCATGAACTATATTTATTTGTGTTTTATGGTTGAGGACCTTGTTATGTTATGCACTTATGCAAGAAGTCAAGAACTATGATTATTTGTGTTTTATGGATGTTGTGAATTGTCACTTGTGGACCTTGCTATGTCATACTATCATATCATACATACCTGATACTTGTGGGCCTTGCTATGTCATGTGACACATACTTGTGGACCTTGTTATGTTATGCAAATTCAAGAACTATGATTATTTGTTATTAAGTTATTACAAGTCTTAGAGATAGAGCACGTAATGATTGTCGCCATACTTGTCGAATATATCATATTTTAGAGTATTGTTGTCACACACACGTACACTCATACAACACTTCGTCTTTTTAACTCACATGTCACAACTCACATATGACCTCGGATCAAAATAATCAAAACATAAAAGTTGTTTGTTTTGCCGATACGAATAACTTTCATCTTGATTTTTTTTTCATATTAGGTACTTACTCATTCCAGGACATTTAAATAAATTCTTGCATGGCCAAAATCTGGTCCCAACACCAGGATTCTGAGATTTATAAAAGAAAAATTAATGGATTAATGCTCGACCGATTAATTCTGATTAATCGACCGATTCACGATTAATCCCTACTCCCTAGTTGACCGAGCAGTTACCGATTACCGATTTCCTGAACATTGATCAAAACAAAATAAGATGTATAAAAGATAAACATCATATGCAATCAAAAATATGTGACATGATATGGCCATCATAATCTTGTGCCTTTGATCTCCATCTCCAAAGCATCGTCATGATCTCCATCGTCACCGGCATGACACCATGATCTCCATCATCTTTATCTATATCAATGTGTCGTCACATGGTCGTCTCGCCAACTATTGCTCTTGCAACTATTGCTATTGCATAGTGATAAAGTAAAGCAATTATTTGGCGCTTGCATCTTATGCAATAAAGAGACAACCATAAGGCTATTGCCAATTGCTGATAACTTCAACAAAAGATGATCATCTCATACAACAACTTATATTTTATCACGTCTTGACCATATCACATCACAACATGCCCTGCAAAAACAAGTTAGACGTCCTCTACTTTGTTGTTGCAAGTTTTACGTGGCTGCTATGGGCTGAGCAAGAACCGTTCTTACCTACGAATCAAAACCACAACGATAGTTTGTCAAGTTAGTGTTGTTTTAACCTTCTCAAGGACCGGGCGTAGCCACACTCGGTTCAACTAAAGTTGGAGAAACTGACACCCGCTAGTCACCTGTGTGGAAAGCACGACGGTAAAACCAGTCTCGCGTAAGCGTACGCGTAATGTCGGTCCGGGCCGCTTCATCCAACAATATCGCCGAACCAAAGTATGACATGCTGGTAAGAAGTATGACTTGTATCGCCCACAACTCACTTGTGTTCTACTCATGCATAAAACATCAACGCATAAAAGCTAGGCTTGGATGTCACTGTTGGGGAACGTAGTAATTTCAAAAAAAATCATACGCACATGCAAGATCATGGTGATGCATAGCAACGAGAGGGGGAGTGTATCTTCATACCCTTGAAGATTGCTAAGCGTAAGCGTTTATCAACGCGGTTGATGTAGTCGTACGTCTTCACGATCCGACCAATCCAAGTACCGAACACACGGCACCTCCGAGTACTGCACACGTTCAGCTCGATGACGTCCTCGCCTTCTTGATCCAGCAAGATGGGCGAAGTAGTAGATGAGTTCCGGCAGCACGACGGCATGGCAACAGTGTTGGTGAAGAACAATCTCCGCAGGGCTTCGCCTAAGCACTACAGAAACTATGACGAAGGATACACTAGAGGGGACGGGGTTGCCGGCACACGGCTTGGTGTTTCTTGATGTGTCTTTGGTGCTAGCCCTGCCCCTCTATTTATAGGTTGAGCCCTGGGGTCGAAACTGGGAGTAAAAGCCTCCTCAAAGTCGGTTTTGCCCGAAAGGCAAGAGTCCTACACGGACTCCAGGGCTAGACGCCAGGGTTCCCGGCGTCTACCCCCTAGACGCCAGGGTTCCTCGCGTCTAGCCTCTGGTCTCCGCAAAACTTCCTTTTGCACTTTCCAAAAGCCTCGTGGGCTTTCCCCTTTGGCCCAAATAATGTGTTCTCGTACCCAAACATTTCGGGAAACATCCGGAACCCCTTCCGGTGAATTCCGAAACCCTTCCGAAGATCAAACACTATTATCCCATATATCAAACTTTATCTCTAGACCATTCCGGAGTTCCTCGTCATGTCCATGATCTCATCCGGGACTCCGAACAACATTCGGTCACCAACATACATAACTCATATAATACTATATCGTCAATGAAACGTTAAGCGTGCGGACCCTACGGGTTCGAGAACTATGTAGACATGACCGAGACACGTTTCCGGTCAATAACCAATAGTGGGACATGGATGCCCATATTGGCTCCCACATATTCTACGAAGATCTTTATCGGTCAAACCGCATAACAACATACGTTGTTCCCTTTGTCATCGGTATGTTACTTGCCCGAGATTCGATCGTCGGTATCTCAATACCTAGTTCAATCTCGTTACCGGAAAGTCTCTTTACTCGTTCCATAATACATCATCCCGCAACTAACTCATTAGTTGCAAGGCTTTAAGTGATGTGCATTACCGAGTGGGCCCAGAGATACCTCTCCGACAATCGGAGTGACAAATCCTAATCCCGAAATACGCCAACCCAACAAGTACCTTCGGAGACACCTGTAGAGCACCTTTATAATCACCCAGTTACATTGTGACGTTTGGTAGCACACAAAGTGTTCCTCCGGTATTACCGGAGTTGCATAATCTCATAGTCATAGGAACATGTATAAGTCATGAAGAAAGCAATAGCAACATACTAAACGATCGAGTGCTAAGCTAACGGAATGGGTCAAGTCAATCAAATCATTCTCCTAATGATGTGATCCCGTTAATCAAATGACAACTAATGTCTATGGTTAGGAAACTTAACCATCTTTGATTCACGAGCTAGTCAAGTAGAGGCATACTAGTGACACTTTGTTTGTCTATGTATTCACACATGTATTATGTTTCTGATTAATACAATTTTAGCATGAATGATAAACATTTATCATGATATAAGGAAATAAATAATAACTTTATTATTTCCTCTAGGGCATATTTCCTTCAGTGACACGTGCGGCGAAACACCTGAAGCAAAAGATGAAACATAGGAGCAAAAGAAGAAGGAAGATTATCACCCCAAATGATCTAATTCGCCGCCGAGTCGTAACTGCTTCTTCATCGCCTCCACGACCTCCATCTCCTTGCGCGTCTCCTCCACCATCTTCTTCATTCTATCCATGACGCAGGATTTCTCGATGCGAGCCTTCATCATCTGTTCCACGGCCGCATTACGTACCTTGACAGCAGCTGGGTGCTCCTTGCGGAGCTTCGCCAACTCCTTCTTCTGTTCCATGACGAGGGCCTGCATCATCTTCATCGAGGAACGACTATTCTCGTGCATCTCCTTCCAGCCGGCGTTCTTCTCCTTCAACAGGTCGATCTCGGGGCAGAGCTTCGCCTTGTTCTCCTGAAGTCACGGGATTTCGCCGGTCGCCTTCTTCTCCGAGGCAATGCTCTTCTTCAGCAGCATCACCAAGCCGGCGGTCAACTCCCCCTGCTTATTGAGCTCAGCGGGCATGTCGTCAAGGCTCTCCTTTAGCAGCTCCACCAAACCTTGGATGAACTCCTTCTGCTTATTGAGGTGCTTATTGAGCTGATCGGGCATGTCGTCGAGGGATAACGACTCCAGCACCGCCGGCTCGGCATGGTCCCCTCCGCGGCTAGGGCGCTCTTGGGAGCCATCGCCTGCTTGTGAGAGATCTTTCGAGGTCTCTACGTGGCGGCGAGCCCTCTTTTTTTTCCGCAGCCTTGGTTGCCGCTCCCTTGTTACGAGTAGTTCTCGACCTAGAGCTCTGCTCACCGGCCATGGCAAGGACGGATGAAGAAGAAGCTCTTATGAGGAGGAAAGGTAGAGTAATTTTTGGTTAGGTAGTTCCCCTTTTTATAACCTAAGTACTAGCACTAGCACTAATACCTGCATAGTGGGAACACATTCAGGTTTGGTACGTACTAGTAGGTGTGAGCAGGCTTTCGAATGGGATGGGAACAAAGTAAAGATTAATTGATGGTTTTGGTTTCGAGGCCCGAAACGGCGCCCGATGAGTTTAGTGGAACATAAATTTCAAGTAGACTACACTGCTAAAATGCGTAAATATTATGTTACTGTCAAAATTGGCTCAAAATACCAAGGAGACCAATGGAAGTACTACTAGCAACCCATGATTTAACTACTCGCATGCGCGCAGTGGACTAGTAATGTCTTTCTTCCGCCCTCACGTCCACTCAATTTGCATGCGCTGTATTAATGGACCATCAATGAAGTGAACGACTTTACACGTGTCAAATTATCACATGGGGTGGATCTTGGTACAAAATTGCATCCGCCCGTGTACCGCGCGTGTGTGTGAGGGAATGAGTGTGTGCGTGGCGTGCGTGCACATCTTCGCTTCGTGCATGTACCGACAGTATGGCTCAGGGAGGATGAGTACATTCTTCTGGACCCAGCAGCACATCACTGTGATCAATCCCCACAAGGAGGTCGCGACAACGCCTCCACATGTGCCACGTGGCTTCATGAGTGTAGCATGCCATTGGAATTCTAATTTACGTGTTTTGCACATACTCGAAGTACTAGTAAGGTACACGTGCATTGCACACATCAGATTTTGCAACCAAATTATGAATAAATACCACACTATAGCATGTAAGTTCTGAGTCATATATGCCTGATGTAGACCTTCGTTTAATTCTTATAGTTCATCTCATTCAAAATCAATTAGTTTTTATAAAAAATCTAGGGCCTCTTGGATTCGTAGGATTTCCAAAAGACGGGAATAAAAAAACATGGGATTATAGTGGAATGTCGTCTTGAATCCTACAGGATTGTATGAGTGTTTGATTGTGCATAGAAAAAACGCAGAATTCTTTCAAAGAGGTTTGACTGGATGGGATGTTTCCTATGAAATCTAGTGCAAATGAATCATATGGAAAAATTCCTATGGTTTAGAATCCTACGAATCAAACAACCAAGATAGGAAAAATTCCTAAGGATTAGAATCCTCCAAAATTCCTTTGAGAATCCTTTGAATCAAAGAAGCCCTTAATCTATTTTACGATTCATGGAATTGTGCGTTGTAAAGCATGAAGTAAAAACAAATAATGGCAATTCAACTAGAAAAAAAGTTTGGGCAATTATGATACAGAAGATTCTAGAACAAAAGAGAACCACTGCTGTTTTGAGGTTTGTGCATTATGCTTAAGTTCAACCATGGAGTCTGCTAGATTGTACATGTGGCAAAATCCGGTGGGGGGCCAGAAGATGGTGGGAGGGGCCGAGTGGAGGGAGACTATGAAGGAATGCACAAGTGCGAGATTGATATTTAGAGAGAGGGGGCGAGAATGTGCGCTGTTCCGCAGTGGCGGAGCCATGAAAAATTCAAGTTACCATCTCCGTCTATCGTGCTCCGAAACTCCCGCCTCTTCAACCCGCGCCTTGTTATCCCGAAATATTTAAGATATATCTTTGTCTCATTGTGCTCCGACAACTCCCTGCAACTCAACCCGCGCCTTGCTATTCCGAAATTACAACGCGCGCAAAAACTCCCACCTCCTGTGAAATCCCGACACGTGAAATGCCCGTGGTACCCCTGAACCGAAAGAACCGCCTCAAATCGGTGGGGGTACTTTTGTAACTTACCAAACATTTCGAACAAGCGCGTCCCTAAGCCATGGTTCCCCACTGCCATCCCATCCGCCCACCCATTCGTACACCGAGGCTGCGAAAACCCGCGACGAATCCCCACACCCTGCTCTGTCCACCACCCAACCGGAGCCTCTTCCTCGATGACGTCGTCCATAGCAACACCTCGACGTCCCTCATCCACCGTACCAGATGAGGATCCGTCGTCGATCTCGCCGTCCCACCTGTTCAGCCACCCCGTCCTCCACCTCCAAGGAGCCACCCCGACATTCCCCTCGTCTTTCGCGCCACCTCCATTCCCACACCGCCGTCTTTACCTGCACCATCGTCAGAGCATCATCATCACTGTTTCCTCGGACGAAGCTGCGGCCTAATCGGGGCCACCAAAGAGGTTGTACACTAATCGCTGCATTTTCTTCTTGATTCGATCTCACGGTGCTGCTGGCGCTCGGTCCTGAGCCGACACGGCGCGGCTCCGTCCACGGCGGCGTCGCAGGCCACTTCCTCCACGGTGTCGCTCCCTCGGCGGTGACGTCCACATCAATAGGAGCTGCTGCTGCTTTAGCTCTTGCTCACGCTGCTGCTCTGCTCTTGCTCTTGGTCCCCTGCCTGGTCTGCTCTTGCTATTGCTCTTGCTCGCGCTGCTGCTCTCGCTCTTGCTCTTGCTTGCGATGCTGCTCCAATTTAGCTACACTTCAGTCGACTGAATCGACTTTTGGGTCATTCGATTTTCAGGGGGTGGGGGTGCTCGCCGGGGTGAAGGAAGAACCAGCCGCAACGGGGAGGGGGGCTCGCCGGAGAGGTACCCCACTATCTATCTTAGGGTTAAGGGTGGGGGCGGTGGTCGCCGACGGTGGCGAGGCGGTGGCGTGGGGTTCGCCGGAGAAAAAGCTCGGCACGGGGGGCCTAGAGGGATGGCCGGGGCGGTGGTGTATTGACGGCGGGGAGTGTTTTTGGGGTGGGCGGGGCGGCGGGGGGCTGCTATTTGGCCAGTGGTGGCTGGCGGCTCAGGGGGGTGGAGGTTGAAGATGAACTGCAGGCCCTTGATTTCATATCCAACGGCTACAAAATCGACTGACCAGAGATGAAAAAGTCAGTCAACCGACATGTAGCCTCACCTTTCTAGTGCGTTCAGTTTCGATAGCAAAATTCAGTTTCAACAGCAAAATTTAGTTTCGATAGTTAAGTTTAGTTTTGACAATTAAGTTCAGTTTTGACAGTTAAATTCAGTTTCAACAGTTAAGTTCAGAGATGAGCGGCTGATGTATTTTACATCTAGCACTTTGTGGTTATGTATTTTACGTCATGTATTGGAGATGCTATTAGAATTCCACTCAGGTTAACATTGTCTCTCTTGTCCTGCTTCAGCCTCGGCGTCGTACAACTCACCGGAGCTCCTCCAACGATGAAACCCTCCATCACAGCAGAGCAGTACCTCGGGCTCCATCTACAGACGCCTAAGATCTTCTTCCCCTCCTCCGACAGCCAAGTCAGTCGGAGCATCCTCACCGGCCAACCCAATCACGCTGAGATAGACATGGCTTCGCCAAAGAGGTTGTACACTTGTTACAACCCTTTTTTACTCTACATGTTATCTATATTGTCCACTAAGCACTCATAGTAAAGGGAAATACGATTATTTTATCCTACTACATGACAAGCAATGAGGTACCAGGCAACTTAGCTATCCGTGATGGACTCTCTTGAACACCATCATTATTTATCTCTGCGCGTTTGAGTTGTGCATTTGTCGATGGGCCTGGGAGTTGAGCTAGTATGGTAGTGTCCTGGGTCCAAAGTAATAGAAGTAGCACAAAAACATTTTTCTAGTGTAGCATTTTCCTTGCTCAAGCCTGCCTACTAGAATCGCCAGTGCTTGAAAGGAAAAGTGAATGAAAAACATCGGAATTGGAAAGTTTCCTATGGTACTACTTTTCATGAATTTGGTGCAAAGGAATGGAGCAAAGGAAAACTGTAGGATTTGTTCGTTTAGTGTCTCCTTGAAAGAAAAACCGTAGGAATTCTAATTTCCACTTGTCCTCCTTTTCATATTCCTATTCATCAAGCACAATACTAAGAGATAGTAGCATAATAGCATTATAACCGTACATTTTCTTGTGGTTTGACTTAATCTCACCATGCTTTTTTGCATCCTGTGATCTTCCAATTGTTGTGAATCAAACACCCAGATTGGCAGAAATCCTGTGTTTTTAAATTCTCTGTTTTGCACGTGCATTCCTATCCTATTCCTGTCTATTTCCTATCCC
Source organism: Triticum aestivum (assembly GCF_018294505.1). Taxonomy (NCBI): domain Eukaryota; kingdom Viridiplantae; phylum Streptophyta; class Magnoliopsida; order Poales; family Poaceae; genus Triticum; species Triticum aestivum. Next base: position 441,751,145 of record NC_057795.1, read on the forward strand.
TGCATTGTTAGAATCCTCAAATTCAAACAAGCCCTTACTCAATTATTACTGTTACAGATATGTGTCAAAGAAAACCTTGTGTGGTTTGTCCTGCTGCTGCGGCGTTGTGTTCCACCCCAGCTCAGCTACTCCAATAATGGAAGGGTTCTCCGCAGCAGGGATCTGCTCTCCAGACTGTCTTTCCCCGCCTCAGATCTTCTTCCCCGCCGCCGGTAGCCACGACAACTGCATTACCATCATCAATTGAGCAGATGACCTTGATGACTACACGGGTCCGAAAGAGAGGTTGCACTGTTCCGTGTCTGCTTACGTTATGCGTCGCTTAATATGATGACATGCTACATTATCGTCGTGTTCACCTATTAGACTCCGAGTTAGGTCCAAACTAATGCTGAAACTTGAGTTTTTAAATGGTTGTGGGGTACATATTGGGGCCACAATCAGTACTATTTGTCTACTATCTGGTTGATCTCGGGTGTCTACTATGAGTTTCATGTTGGGTGCAAACAAACATTAAAGGAGCCATTATCTGTATTTTTTAACTAAAGCTATTATCTGCGTGCTATCATTGGTTTTGGGTCTATCCACAATTTGCTACCATCACTCTGGATTTGTGCATGCACTCCTTACATAATCTCACTATGTTTTATTCCTATGCATGCCAGTTATTGTACACAATGGAACTGATCATGTAGAGCAAAAGAGACGAGCCTTGTGTGGCAATAAAATTTCATGCAGACGTCGTTCCATGGTGGGCGCAAAGGCAGCCCCCCTCCACCCATTTCGGATCGTAATCAAGAGGAAGATAATTGTTCTGAGGGGGATTCAGAAGGAGAAGACCACTCCTATTTACCCCATGAGGTATTCGCTCTAACTTGGCATGCTGATATTGGTAATATCATGCATATGGTGTCTTGCATTGCTTTCTATATACATTAAAGATGTCATCTACTTAGTTTAGACATGCTTTGTGTCAATGCCATCTGTTTAGTTTCTTTATCGTATATGTGAATCATGCAATGCCATCTTGTTTAGCCAGGCATCATATATGTGAATTTTGCAATGTCACCCTGGTTAACCAGTCATCTTATATGTGAATTATATCATGCCATCATTTTTTTATTACGTGTTAAATTTGTCAACAACTTTAGTACATTCAATTACTCTTCCTGTGCATCAGCCATTCGGCACGGTCATGGAAAAATCTAGAGCGGAAACAAGGTCTTCAGAGCAGACAATGCTATCTGACGAAGCGCATGTCTTGCTGGTTACTGATAGCTCCTCATAGGAGGATTCAAAGACAGATGACCAGTCATATTCCCCCCCCCCCCCGAGGTGCATGCTCTAACTTGGCAGGGTTATGTTGCTCATATCGTGCGTATGGTATCTTGCATTGCTATGTCATTTGCTTAGTTTAGACATGCTTTGTGTGAATGCCACCTGTTTAGTGTCTAATTACCATATATGTGAATTATGCAATGCCATCTTGTTGCAAGACATGATATATGTGAATTTATCAATGGTATCTTGTTGCAAGGGATTATGTATGTGAATAATGCAATGCCATGATGTTTAGGTAAGCATCATATATGTGAATTATATCATGCCATCCTTTTTTCTATTTCTCATTGCTTTTGTCGACAATGTTTGTATATTCAACTACTCTTCCTGTGCATCAGCCATTTGAATTGGTGATGGAGAAATCTGGAGTCAAAACAAGGTCTTCAGAGCAGACAATGCTACCTGCTGAAGCAGATATCTTGCTGGTTACAGATAGCTCTTCAGAGGAGGATTTAGAGGCAGATGACCAGTCCTATTATCCCCCTGAGGTGTATGCTCAAACTTGGCAGGGTTATATTACTCATATCATGCATATGTTGTATTGCAATGCTTAGTTTTTACATCATATACACAATATTGAATGCCATCTCCTTAGTTGACACATCATATATGCGATTGCCCTCTGCTCACTTCCTTAGTATATAAATCATTTATTTGAATTATGTCATGCCATGATGTTTACATAGACAGCATCTATCCGAATTATGGCATGCCAACCCATTTTCTAAAGACATAATATAGTTATATCATCTCATCCTGTTTACATAGTCATCATATTTTAAATTATGTCATTCTATCCGTGAATTATCATGCCATCATGTTTCCATCGATGTCATGTTTGCGATTTATGGCATGCCAACCACTTTAATAGACACATCGTATAGTTATATCATGTCATCCTGTTTACATAGTCATCATATTTTGAAGTATGTCATTCTATCCTGTTTAGTTAGCCATCATACATGTGAAATTGTGTCATGCTATCCTGTTTAATTAGCCATCATATATGTGAAATTATGTCCTGCTATTCTGTTTGGTTAGACAACATAAATGCGAATTGTTTCATGCCCTGTTTTCTTCCCTACTATCCATTGCACCTGTCTATCTTACAATGTCTGTACATTCAATTACTTTTCTTGTTTATCATCCATTTCAATTGGAGGGAGTGATGGCAGTATCTGTGGGAGTAAAAACATGGTCTTCAGAAAAGATCGTGCTACCTATCAATGTAGATAGAACCATGGTTGTACTTGCCCAAGAACCAGCCCCACCAGACATAACCCACACTCATGCAGATTGTACCCCTACCCAGTTGGACAGAGAACCAGCTACACCCCTTCTAACCCCAACCCCAGCAGATAGACACCTAATTCCCGTTGACACACCACCGTCTCCACCACAGAGCACCCAAGCACGAGCAGTTAGTAAGGCAACTGCAGTGCCCAAAGCATGAGGACCACCACTCCGAACCCCAAGTCAACGCTTAAAGCAGAAGAAGAATATTGTTCTCAGGTCAGGTTCCAATGAGTGCTGATGCTCGTGGCGGGTATCGTTATTTTCTGACCTTCGCAGATGATTTGAGCAGATATGAGTATATCTACTTAATGAAGCACAAGTCTGAAACATTTGAAAGGTTCAAAGAATTTCAGAGTGAAGTGGAGAATCATCGTAACAAGAAAATAAAGTTTCTACAATCTCATCGCAGAGACAAATATTTGAGTTACGAGTTTGGCCTTCATTTAAAACAATGTGAAATAGTTTCACAGCTCACGTCACATGGAACACCACAGCGTAATGGTGTGTCCAAACGTCGTAACCGCACTTTATTGAATATGGTGCGATCTATGATGTATCTTACCGATTTACCACTATTTTTTTGGGGTTATGCATTAGAGACAGCTACATTCACTTTAAATAGGGCACCATCAAAATCTGTTGAGAGGACGCCTTATGAACTATGGTTTGGCAAGAAACCAAAGTTGTCGTTTCTTAAAGTTTGGATCTGCGATGCTTATGTGGAAAAGTTCTAACCTGATAAGCTCAAACCCAAATCAGAGAAGTGCGTCTTCATAGAATACCCAAAGGAAACTATTGGGTACACCTTCTATCACAGATCCGAAGGCAAGATATTCGTTGCTAAAATGGATCCTTTCTAGAGAAGGAGTTTCTCTCAAAAGAAGTGAGTGGGAGGAAAGTAGAACTTGATGAGGTAACTGTACCTGCTCCCTTATTGGAAAGTAGTTCATCACTGAAGCCAGTTCATGTGACACCTACACCAATTAGTGAGTAAGCTAATGATATTGATCATGAAACTTCAGATCAAGTTACTACCGAACCTCGTAGGTCAACCAGAGTAAGATCCACAATAGAGTGGTGCGGTAATCCTATTCTGGAGGTCATGTTACTTGCCCACGACGAACCTACGAACTATGAGGAAGCGATGATGAGCCCAGATTCCGCAAAATGGCTTGAGGCCATGAAATCTAAGATGGGATCTATATATGAGAACAAAGTGTGGACTTTGGTGGACTTGCCCGATGATCGGCAAGCCATATTAAATAAATGGATCTTCAAGAGGAAGACGGACGCTGATAGTAGTGTTACTATCTACAAAGCTAGACTTGTCGAAAAAGGTTTTTGACAAAGTTCAAGGTGTTGACTACGATGAGATTTTCTCACCCGTAGCGATGCTTAAGTCTGTTCGAATCATGTTAGCAATTGCCGTATGATTATGAAATATGGCAAATGGATGTCAAAACTGCATTCCTGAATGGATTTCTAGAAGAAGAGTTGTATATGATGCAACCAGAAGGTTTTATCAATCCTAAAGGTGCTAACAAAACATGCAAGCTCCAGCGATCCATCTATGGACTGGTGCAAGCATATCAGAGTTGGAATACACGCTTTGATGAGTTGATCAAAGGATATGGTTTTATACAGACTTTAGGAGAAGCCTGTATTTACAAGAAAGTGAGTGGGAGCTCTGTAGCATTTCTAATACTATATGTGGATGACATATTGTTGATTGGAAATGATATAGAAATTCTGGATAGCATAAAAGGATACTTGAATAAGAGTTTTTCAAAGAAAGACCTCGGTGAAGCTCCTTACACATTGAGCATCAAGATCTATAGAGATAGATCAAGACGCTTGATAAGATTTTTCAATGAGTACATACTTTGATAAGATTTTTGAAGTAGCTCAAAATGGAACAGTCAAAGAAGGAGTTCTTGCCTGTGTTGCAAGGTGTGAAGTTGAGTAAGACTCAAAACCCGACCATGGCAGAAAATAGAAGAAGAATGAAAAGTCATTCCCTATGCCTCAGTCATAGGTTCTATAAAATATGCTATGCTGTGTACCAGACCTATTGTATACCTTGCTCTGAGTTTTGCAAGGGAGTGCAATTTTGATCTAGGAGTAGATCATTGGACAGCGGTCGATATATCCTTAGTGAGGACTAAGGTAATGTTTCTTGATTATGGAGGTGATAAAAGAGTTCGTCGTAAAGAGTTACATCAGCACAAGCTTTTTCACCGATCCAGATGACTCTAAGTCTCAATCTGGATACATGTTGAAAGTGGGAGGAATTAGCTAGAGTAACTCCATGCAAAGCATTGTAGACATAGAATATTTGCAAAATACATACGGCTCTAAATGTGTCAGACCCGTTGACTAAACTTCTCTCACGAGCAAAAGATGATCATACCTTAGTACTCTTTGGGTGTTAATCACATAGCGATGTGAACTAGATTATTGATTCTAGTAAACCCTTTGGGCATTGGTCACATGATGATGTAAACTATGGATGTTAATCACATACAGATGTGAATATTGGTGTTAAATCACATGATGATGTGAACTAGATTATTGACTCTAGTGCAAGTGGGAGACTGAAGGAAATATGCCCTAGAGGCAATAATAAAGTTATTATTTATTTCCTTATTTCATGATAAATGTTTATTATTCAAGCTAGAATTGTATTAACCGGAAACTTAGTACATGTGTGAATACATAGACAAACAAAGTGTCACTAGTATGCCTCTACTTGACTAGCTCGTTGAATCAAAGATGGTTAAGTTTCCTAGCCATAGACATGAGTTGTCATTTGATTAACGGGATCACATCATTAGGAGAATGAGGTGATTGACTTGACCCATTCTGTTAGCTTAGCACTTGATCATTTAGTATGTTGCTATTGCTTTCTTCATGACTTATACATGTTCCTATGACTATGAGATTATGCAACTTCCGTTTATCGGAGGAACACTTTGTGTGCTACCAAACGTCACAACGTAACTGGGTGATTATAAAGGTGCTCTACAGGTGTCTCCGAAGGTACTTGTTGAGTTGGCGTATTTAGAGATTAGGATTTGTCACTCCGATTGTCGGAGAGGTATCTTTGGGCCCTCTCGGTAATGCACATCACTATAAGCCTTGCAAGCAATGTGACTAATGAGTTAGTTGCGAGATGATGCATTACATAACGAGTAAAGAGACTTGCCGGTAACGAGATTGAACTAGGTATTGAGATATCAATGATCGAATCTCGGGCAAGTAACATACCGATGACAAAGGGAACAACGTATGTTGTTATGCGGTTTGACCGATAAAGATCTTCGTAGAATATGTAGGAGCCAATATGAGCATCCAGGTTGTTAATGGCCGGAGACGTGTCTTGGTCATGTCTACATAGTTTTCGAACCCGTAGGGTCCGCACGCTTAACGTTCGGTGACGATTTATATTATGAGTTATGTCTTTTGATATACCGAAGGTAGTTCGGAGTCCCGGATGACATCGGGGACATGACGAGGAGTCTCTAAATGGTCAAGACTTAAAGATCGTTAAATTGGATGACTATATTCGGACATCGGAAAGGTTCCGAGTGATTTAGGTATTTTCGGAGTACCGGGGAGTTACGGGAATTCACTGGGAGAAGTATTGGGCCTTATTGGGCCATACAGGAATAGGGGAGAGAGGCCAAAAGGAAGGAGGCCCCCCCCCTCTGGTCCGAATTGGACAAGGGGTGCAACCCCCTTTTCCTTCTCCCTCTCCCCCTCTTTCCTTCTCTCCTACTCCGGAAAGGAAAGGGGAATCCTACTAGGACTTGGGAGTCCTAGTAGGACTCCCCACACTTGGCGCGCCCCCTCTAGGGCCGGCCTCTCCCTCCCTCCTTTATATACGGGGGCAGGGGGGCACCTCTAGACACAACAATCGATCTCTTGATCTCTTAGTCGTGTGCGGTGCCCCCCTCCACCATATTCCACCTTTATAATATCGTAGCGGTGCTTAGGCGAAGCCTTGCGTCGGTAGCATCATCAACACTGTCATCACGCCATCGTGCTGACGAAACTCTCCCGCAAAGCTCTGCTGGATCGGAGTTCGTGGGACGTCATCGAGTTGAACATGTGCTGAACTCGGAGGTGTCGTACGTTCGGTACTTGATCGGTCAGATCGTGAAGACGTACGACTACATCAACCGCTTTGTGGTAACGCTTTCGCTTTGGGTCTACGAGGGTACGTGGACACACTCTTCCCTCTCGTTGCTATGCATCACCATGATCTTGCGTGTGCGTAGGAATTTTTTTGAAATTACTACGTTCCCCAACAAGAGGGGGCAGCCAAGAGGAGGGGAAGGACTCCCCTCCCCTTACGCAGGACAAAGGGAGAAGGGAAAGTCCTTCCCCACCCCAATTTAGCCTCCCACTATGGGAAGAGGGCGTCTCCCCCTCTTGGGCCTTGGTGGCCTAATTCTCCCTCCACCTCTTGGCCTTTTAAGCCCCGTTGATATTTAAATTAATATAAAACCTTCTAATTATTATTAGACCTTATATATATAGTTTAACATCATCAGAAACATTTTCCACCTATATATTAATTATCAGTAATACCCGGTATTACCCGATAAACTCCAAAACCCTCCCAGTGACCCTGAAACGCTTCCGGATCCTCTCGGAACTATTCTGAATATTAATGAAACAATTCCACAAATATATTCTCGTCACTCCCGTCCTATTAACACTCAGCCGATCATGATCTCCTTAAGTTTGTGACTCCATAGGTTTGGTAACTCATAGACATGAACGAAACCCCTTCGTTCAATGACGGATAATGGAACTGTGGGCGTCCATATCGATCTCTATGAACACACGAATGATATTAGCATGAACCTTTGGTTATAATGCGAGGTTCCCTTTGCTTCACGATACTTCACAAAACCCAGGATGCATCAGTATCCTTCTGAGTCATCACATGCTCACTATACCGTTATCCTCGTTATCGGTTTTGTTCTTCTTTCTTGTTATTGTGTTCTGGCATCCCCGTGACGAAGTCACCTATGTATGGACGAACGATGATGGATGTCGTCACATCAAGGGGGCCCTAAGAATATCTCTCTATCGTTGGAGGAACAAATCTCACTCTTGAGCTATCTAGTCCCTTGTCAATTTTTCTGATGAACCTGTAAGTTGTCGTTATGATCACCGTGTTACAGATGAGTTTTAGCAAACCCAAGTCCACCATTCGGTAAGAAGTGACTACGATACTCTCATGCTCTAAGGAGCAAAATCAGATGCTAACGCTTCGTGTTATTACAATTGGTTACAGACGATATTAACTCAATTCATAACAAACAAAATTGGGTCGATTCAATATGATCGTTCTTTCAACGTCATAATATCAATGTTGTTTTAGGACTATCATTTAACACTTAATGATATCCTTAGATCCGGAAAGCATAATCACCAACAACACTTAAGCTAGCCCTAGAGGCAAGACTAGGAACCTTTTATTTAAGCGTCCACTGAATCGCATATTCCAGGATCATAGCAGTTATATCATATAATATAGACTCTTTAATTATGAATCCGGAAATATAATAATACAAATATTATTGCCTCTAGGGCATATTTACAACAGAAATGACTCTTTAGTTCTTATTTTTGTCGTGGGGAGTTTATTGAATACCAAGTGCCACTGGATTAAGCATGGGCGGTAGCTGAATACTTTTGAGTCAATCTCTTACAAAGGATAGTTTTATGAAAGATTTGCTGCCCTTCGTGGATTTCTTAAGGGATCACATAACATAACCCCCACAAAGCTTCCTTGCGGTCTTTGATTTTTTCAGCCACCACCACCACCACCGTCTTCTTACATAGATCGAAGCTCAAGCCTCACATGGTCTTCTTTCAGCTTACATGGATGCGGTTAGGCAGTATCGCTATTTCCATTGCTCTAAGTTGGGAGGTTTGGTTGATCTTAGAGACATGTATGTGCCCCTTTTGATTTGCAAATTTATGCAAAATGTGCGGCTTTTGTTGTGTGAAACTTGATGCTCATACCATAATCCAAATTTCTATGTTTGTCTGAAAATAAATATTCTACACCCCCCCAAGAAAACAAATGTGTGTGAAAACAAACAAAAATTTCCTTAGGAATGCTCTCTGTGCTGGAATGGTTTACGTAAACAGCAATGAAAAAACAAATGGCCACTGCAAAAAAAAACCAAGCGGGCCTTCCCAGGCCACAGCCCACTAAGGCCAGCCCGAATGGGGAAACCAAGATTTTCTTTTCTCAGAAAAAAAGGGACTCCAACCGAGTACTCCATTCCCCAACCCTCTCCTCTCGTAAAATGGAAGCATGAACGGCCCGCGGCGGCCATTAACGGCGACGGTGGCGGCCAGAGGGGTACCAGAGCGGCGGCGGAAGGAGGCCATCGGGGCCGCGGAGGGCGTAGGTGAGCTCGGGGAGGCGCATCTGGTCGCCGAGGCGGCAGCAGGCGGCGGCAGGTGCAGCGCAGGCGTCTGTTGGAGTACGGGAAGCGCCGTTAAGGGTCGTGCAGCGGCGAGGAGGTGCCGGCTGCTTCCGCTTCCGCGCCATGAAGGCGACAATTTGGCAGTCCCGGCCTCGTCCAGATCATCCATGGCCACGCAAGCTCCTCCCTCCTCGCTTTTCCATATAGCTACTGTACTGAATTTTTCATCAAAAACGCTAAATATGGCTTAGCTCCGCTAAACATCTTCTCCCGCCCCGCTATTTTTAAATTTAACTGAAACTAGACTAGCGCAACACTCGACACGTAGCGTCATCCTCTCGGGCACTTCCACCACCACCACCACCGGCAGCAGCAGCAGCAGAGCTTCCTCTTCTTCCATGGATGGAAGCTCAACCTCTCTCTTTTGCAGTGCACCCACAATCAGGCCACCACCACTAGTCCACCACACACAGCAACAGCAGAGCTTCCTCTCTCCCTCCCTCTCGGTCACTTGCTTGCCTCCACCATTTTCCTCATCTGCTCTGCAAGCATGAACCTTTTGTTTGGAGCCTTTCTCTCCACCAGCGGACGCTCGACACGAGCGTCTCCCTACGCCATTTAGGGGTGTCAGGACATCACTTCTGTGTCTCCCACTACTCCACACTAGTCTACGAAGGAACAAGTGGGTGCTGTAACGTCAATGCTTCACGTGTTGTTTCTTTCCCTTTTCTTTCTGTTTCACAGCCAACGGAGAGAGAAAAGAAAAGGATCCTGATTAAGCTACAGCAGTTAACAAAGACCACATGATGAATCGGTCATTATGAGATTATTCCACATTACAAGTTAGTCTACAAATTTGTATGACTTGAACTCTGGTCAAGCATAGCAAATCAGTCTAGGAATGTATGGTAATGGAACGCAGAAAGAACATCAATACAAATGCATAAACAGAGCAAATTTCTCCGAGGTGCAGGTGCAGTGCAACCATGGAGACGAGAGCATTCTCTGCAGTAGATACGCTTCTCATCTTTCTCCTAATTAATCTTCCTCCCCCTAGGACAAATTTCTCTACCCAAATGATACGCAGTCACAGTGTACAACGTAGTGCACTCAGACTCACGCATCGCGTCTCTTTCACTCAACACTCGACACGTAGCATTTCTCCTTTTCTTCTCCACAACTCGGTCGATATCTCTTCCTCTCGGTCACTTCCACCATCCCTGCTCACACTGTCATACAGACAAGCTCACAACACCAAGCTTCCAACACCGCCATTCCCTCCTCGCACACCAAGCTCGCGCACATTGGTGTCCTCTCTCCCTCTTGTTCACTTCCAGCTCCACCCTCACCCTCTTCCTCCAAAGACCCAAGCTCAAGCCCCACCTGTTCTTCTTCCAGCCGATCCCATCCCAACCATGGCATCCTTGGCCCTCATGCTCATGCTCACCCTCACCCTCATGCTACTGCATGCTCCTTTACCTGCGGTATGCGACGACCAAGGTGCAGGCCTCTCTCCAAGCCATCGCACATACATTGTGATGCTGAGGCCACCCGTCGAAGCGGGCAGCGAGGACGACCACCGCTGGTGGCAGGATTCCTTCCTGCCAACGCCTCTCGCCGGCTCCGATGAGCCACGCCTCATCCATACCTACACCAAGGTCTTCACGGGGTTTGCCATGAGGCTCACCGAAGACGACCTCGCCATGGTGTCCCAGAGGAAAGAGTTTGTGCGGGCGTTTCCAGACCATCTCTGGCACCCCAGCACCACTCACACTCCGAAGTTCCTCGGACTGGAGAAAGATGCCGGGCTGTGGAGGGACACCAACTATGGCCAAGGAGTCATAATCGGGGTCCTAGACACCAGCATATATTCAGAGCATCCTTCCTTTGATGACAGTGGTATCCCGCCACCCCCATCAAAGTGGAAGGGCTCATGCTATGGCGCTGCACGCTGCAGTAACAAGTTGATAGGTGCCAAATTCCATAATTTCAATGCAAATGATTCCAGAGATGACACAGGGCATGGAACACATACCTCGTCCACCGCAGCTGGGAACTTCGTCAGTGGTGCCTCGGTCCATGGCCTCGGCAGGGGCACAGCGGCCGGTATTGCTCCAGGTGCGCACTTGGCCATGTACAGGGTGTGCACGGTTCTGGGGTGTGCAGCCTCGGATATACTTGCTGGGTTTGACGAAGCTGTCAAGGATGGGGTCGATGTGCTCTCGATCTCCCTCGAACCTGTTTACGATGTCAGCTTCACTGAAGACCCAGTCTCTATTGGCGCACTCAATGCGGTAGCCAAGGGCATTGTTGTAGTGGCTGCAGCTGGTAACAATGGACCCATGTCATTTGTTGCCAATTCTGCACCATGGTTGCTTACAGTCGCAGCTGGCTCGGTGGACCGAAGCTTTGAGACTATTGTGCAGCTTGGGAACGGCAACCACATCAATGGGGAAGCTCTTAACCAGACTTCTAACTCAAGCTCCATGTCATTCCCTTTGTATGTGGACAAACACTGCAAGTCGTCAGCTGGAAGAAATGTGGCCGGCAAAATTGTAATTTGCCATAACACAGGAACAGTGAGTGACAAAGGCTCTTCACTAAACCAGTCTGACATCAGTGGCATCATGAGTGCCGGGGCGGCTGGCGTAGTACTGGTCAACAGCAAAGATGCTGGCTTCACCACCCTTCTGGAGGACTATGGCAATGTTGTGCAGGTGACCGTGGCTGATGGCAACAATATCACAGAGTATGTGAGGACAACAAGCAAACCCAGTGCCAAAGTCATCTAGAAAAACACTGTGCTTGGTGTCCGGCCATCTCCCACTGTCGCGGCATTTTCATCCCGTGGCCCTAGAAGTTTAAGCCCTGGCGTGCTAAAGCCAGATATATTAGCACCTGGGCTCAACATCCTTGCTGCATGGCCACCACTCACCATGTTTGGTTCTGGGCCATTCAATATTATATCTGGTACATCCACATCTTATTGCACTCCTTTCTTATTTGATAGCTTCTAACACCGAAGCTAATCATACAGTCCGCCTAGAGCTCAGCTTGGCGATTCGTCGAGCGGATCTCTGAATTCGTCGGATGTGAATAGCGCTTCACTTCCGACGGCCTCCTCCCCTATCCCTACAGACGGCGCGGAGGTGGAGTCCCGTAGGGGACAAAATCAGGAGGAGGTGGTCCTAGAAGCGCCACAAGGCGACCTTCCGGACTCCCAACCCAAAGGGGGTAAAACCCCGGAGGGATCTAAGTCCGGCCCTGGGCCGGACACTGCTCCGGAACCATTAGTGGTTCCAGAGCCCGACAGGCGGCGCCTTCACAAGAAGGGCAAGTCCGCGACGCCGGCGACTTCCGTTCACCCGGAGGCGCCGGACAATTTGCTGGAGGCGCTCGACGGCGCCTCTATCAACGAAGAACACCGCACTATTATGAGTGCGGTGATTCTGAAGGTTCAGTCCACCAAGAGCGGGCTGACGGAAGCCTGCACAATCCTGTTAACGGGCTTTGAGGTATGTGTTCAAAAACATATATAAAAAATGTTACCGCATAGACAGTAGCCCCTGATGCTTAGTTCGGTGTTCGGAAAGAAAAGCCGAACTGAGGATCTTAAAAGATATACGCAGGAGTCTAATAGAAATATGTCAATATGGGAATGCAGGCAGTGCTGCTGACCTCTGCCGCACTGACAGCGGAGGTCAATGCCTTGAAGGAAAGCCTCGAGCGGTTCGAGAGCGAGCTCGGCCGTGCCAAGAAGCAGCTCGAGGATAAAGAGGGTACGTAGCACCTCCTGTAAATGTATATAGAAATACTTGGTTGCATAATAATAACAGGACCAACGTCAGTATTGCAGGAGCCACGACCGAGGTGGCGACCCTGAAAGAGGCGGTTTCGAAGGCCAAAAAGAGTGTGGCCTTGGAGCGCACCGAGCGAGAGAAGCAGGAGGCGCGGGTGACGGAGGTTCGGCAAGAGCTCCAGGCTCTCGTGGAAAAATACGAGAGTTTGGAGCGTGACTCAAAGACTCGAGAGTCCGAGCTTGCCTTGGCTCTTGAGAGTGCCAAGACCGCTAAGGCCGAAGCCCAGAAGGCCCTTCAGGAGATCGAGGCGATGAAGAAGATAGCGGCGGGTAAGGCATTCTTTATGCAAAGCAAAAATATAAAAGTTAATTATCTGCTACTTACCCGAATCCGGAGCTCTCTAGGAGCGTTCGCCGATCTGCCCCGTAGTGTGTCTGATGCCGCCGCATACTACCGAGCCGAAGAGGGGAGCTCGACGGAAAAAGTGTTCTGGTCTCAGTATGCTGAGGCCGAACATCCGGTGCCCCTGAGCGACCAACTGAAGCAGCTGGTTGAGCTCCACAAGGTGGCCGAACAGGCCATGAAGGGCCTCATAGCTCGGTTGTGGCCTGGAGAAGCCATGCCTGGGAGCTACTTCGGTCTGGTGCGGCGGCTGGTGGACGCGTGTCCGTGGATTGAGGTCATCAAGCGCTCCGTTTGTATTGAAGGTGCCCGTCGGGCCCTTGCCCGTGCTAAGGTGCACTGGGGCAAGCTAGACGCGGAGAAGCTGTTGACGGACGCGCCACCGCCGGGCAAGGAGTATCGTACGCCCGAGATGTATTACAATGGCGTTCTGAAGGGTGCCCGCCGCATAGCGGATGAGTGCTCCAAAGACGTAATTTTTGAATAAACTCGCACTTGTTATCATGTACGCTGAAGCTTTGTTCATATGCGTTAAGCAACGCTTGTTAATTTAAAATATTACCTTCTGTGCGGCCGTTTATCAAATCTGAGAGATGCAAGTCGTCGGCTTCGACCCCCATGCCACGAGTGCTAGGGTGTTCGGGACAAACTTGAGCGCTCTTGTTCCCATTCTTGGGTCCATCTAGGGAGGCGTTTAGCACAGCGAACCAGGCCGTCGTACTTATAATGCTTTATCACTCTCACTTAGCCATAGAATTCTATAATTTTAAATTTTGGCGAAGCCCCTAGTATTCAGAAGACCGAGTTTGGGCGCTATCCACGCCTAGGCCGGATAAGTCCGGTTCCTCGCTTGAAGCGGCATAAGTCTTTAAGGACTCGAAAAAACCTCGCGAACAGCGACCAGTCTCTCGCACTATCATGACAGTCAGTTTTAGCTTTCTCTACTGAGGTGTTAACCCAGCTCAACTGGGGCACAATCGCAGTAGTTCTCCCAGCGCTACCTTAGCCAACAATGCGGAACATAAGGTACCAAAACATGGGAGCCGGGCAAACCCAACTATTGACCAAAGACATGATTCGGAGCCGGTGCATATAGTGCTATAAGTTCGGGGTGCCGCACTTGTTAGAGTGTTCGGTCTTCTCACACCATATTATGGGGTGTTGTAAGCCCCTGGTGTATTGTCCGTGCCAAAGTGTACGGTTGCATAGTGTCATGACTGAACATGTTTGCATATAAAAATAGATAAGTACCATAATAGGTAAGAGCTATGTATTGCTTATTAAAAAAGGGCTGCTGTGAAAGTAGAACGATACAAAAAGTGCGGTAAGCAAGAGATGGGAGTATTTGACATATTACCCTTTAGGGGCAAGCTACAGGATTGTAAGAGAAACATGTATTAAACTCGTTATAGAGACCACCTTGAACTTTGACGTGGCTTGCTTCCTCCCTGGCTATTGCATCGTTGGTTCGGCGATAGTATTGCCGGACAGGCCTTCCGAATAGTTGGGTCCTGAAAGTGTGTGAAAAAGGAAAACGGCGAAATAGGGAGCCCCCTAGTGCGATTGAGCCGCATTCTGGGCGTGCCGTTGTTGTGCCCCTTCCCTTATGCCCATGGTATCTCTAAGGCGTAATTATGTACGCGTGGTACCAGCATTGCCGTTTGGCGGGGGCTGGGGTCGGGGCCGCACTGCTATGCTTGCTCGGAACGTGCCAGCCGGATTTGTTGTAGGTTACTTCAGGCTCGCTTGACGTTGTCCGGACGTTTGGCGCCTAGATTGGAGAACTACCTTGGGAGGCTACTCTGTACTTCCACTGCCAGGGCCACCGTGTGCTCCTCCGTTCGGAGAGAGCGTTCTGTGTTTTCATTTACCGTGATGACTCCGTGAGGTCCTGGCATCTTGAGCTTGAGATATGCGTAGTGCGGCGCCGCATTGAATTT
Source organism: Triticum aestivum (assembly GCF_018294505.1). NCBI lineage: Eukaryota > Viridiplantae > Streptophyta > Magnoliopsida > Poales > Poaceae > Triticum > Triticum aestivum. Next base: position 441,766,379 of record NC_057795.1, read on the forward strand.
TGCAAATGCGGTTCGTCCGAGCAGAGCGTGATAGCCACTGCGGAATGGGACTATGTCGAAGATTAACTCCTCGCTCCGGAAGTTATCCGGTGATCCGAAGACCACCTCAAGTGTGACCGAGCCTATACAGCTAGCTTCGACCCCTGGTATGACACCTTTGAAGGTTGTATTTGTGGGTTTAATCCTTGAAGGATCGAGGCCCATTTTTCGCACTGTGTCCTGGTAAAGCAGGTTCAGGCTACTGCCGCCGTCCATTAGGACTCTGGTAAGGTGAAATCTGTCGATAATTGGGTCTAGGACCAGTGCGGCGAATCCGCCGTGACGGATGCTGGTGGGATGGTCCCGTCGATCGAAAGTGATCGGGCAGGAGGACCATTGGTTGAACTTTGGGGCGACTGGCTCCAGCGCATAGACGTCCTTGAGAGCATGCTTCCGCTCCCTTTTGGGGATCTGAGTTGCGTATATCATATTCACCATCCGAACTTGCGGGGGAAATCCCTTCTGTCCTTTGTTGTTCGGCGGCCGGGGCCCCTCCTCGTCATCGCTATGTAGCCCCTTGTCTCTGGTCTCGGCACTTATCTTGCCTGCCTGCTTGAACACCCAACAATCCCTGTTGGTGTGATTGGCTGGCTGTTCGGGGGTGCCGTGTATCTGGCACGAGCTATCAAGTATCCGGTCTAAGCTGGCTGGGCCCTGAGGGTTTCGTTTGAATGGCTTCTTCCGCTAACCCAGTTTAGAGCCTCTGAATCCGGCATTGACTGTTGTATCTTCATTATTGTCACCGTTAATGCGGCGCTTATGCTTGTTGCGGCGCGACCTGCCGTTGTTATCCTTGTTATCCGAATTGCCGGGGCTCTTGCTTATGTTATTGCTACGAGCTAGCCAGCTGTCTTCTCCCGCGCAGAAGCGGGTCATGAGTGTCGTGAGGGCTGCCATAGACTTCGGCTTTTCCTGTCCTAGGTGTCGGGCAAGCCATTCATCTCGGATGTTGTGCCTAAAGGCTGCGAGGGCCTCGGCGTCCAGACAATCGACTATTTGGTTGTTCTTGGTCAGGAACCGTGTCCAGAACTGTCTGGCTGATTCCTCTGGTTGTTGGATTATGTGGCTTAGGTCATCAGCGTCTGGTGGTCGCACGTACGTGCCCTGGAAGTTGTCAAGGAATGCGGATTCCAGGTCCTCCCAACAACTGATTGACTCTGCTAGCAGGCTATTAAGCCAATGTCGAGTTGGTCCTTTAAGCTTGAGCGGGAGGTATTTGATGGCGTGTAGATCATCGCCACGGGCCATGTGGATGTGAAGGAGATAATCCTCGATCCATATCGCAGGATCTGTTGTGCCATCGTATGATTCGATGTTTACGGGTTTGAAGCCCTCGGGGATTTGATGATCCATTACTTCGTCTGTGAAGCATAGTGGGTGTGCAGCGCCCCTGTACTGAGCTATATCGCGATGCAACTCAGACGAGCTTGGTCTGCTGTATTCGGCCGGGCCATACTTATTATGTCTGGTGTGACGGCTAGCGTCACGTGAAGCGGGGCGCCCATGCGATCCGTAGATCGATCTTGTTTGCCTTGCCTTATTCTCCAAGATGTCTCATAGGTCTGTTGCGTCTCCCCGTACTCTGGTATGTTTTGAGCGGTGTCGGGGTGCGGCTTGGGTCGAGGGCCTGAAGGCCTCTCTATCGCGGCCACGGGGTGGCCGATCGGGCACATCGTACGCTGGTGATGTAGGTTTAGTTGCTTCCTCCTCAAGTTGGGGAAGCAGCCTGCGCTTCGGGTAGCTCTTGGATGGGCGTTCTACTTTATACTCTTCGGCCGCCAGGACTTCGGTCCATCTGTCGGCTAGCAAGTCTTGGTCAGCTCTAAGCTACTGCTGTTTCTTCTTGAGGCTGCTTGCCGTGGCTACGAGTCTGCGTTTGAAACGCTCTTGCTCGACGGGATCCTCTGGCACGACGAATTCATCGTCGTCGAGGCTTGCCTCGTCTTCGGAGGGAGGCATGTAATTATCATCCTCATCCTCTTTGTCGGCCGCTCTCTCATGAGGGCTGGCTCCTTCGTTCTCCTGCACTGAATCCTGCTGGAGGGGGCTGTCTTCGGCACTGTCCGGTGTATTGTTATCTCCGGTGCCGGAATCGCCGTTTTTGCTTTGGCGGGACTTAGAGCGGCGCCGCTGACATCGGCGCTTGGGTTGCTTCTTGGAGGGGTCATCCTCCGTTTTCTCCTCGCCATCCCTCGCTTTAGGGGTGTCCACCATGTATATGTCATATGACGAGGTGGCTTTCCAGTTCCCTATAGGCACTGGTTCTTGATCGTCTCCTTCATCGGCGTCCATGCCGTCGATGTCTTCGGAGTCGAAGTCGAGCATGTCAGTTAAATCGTCGACAGTGGCTACAAAGTGGGTGGTGGGTGGGCTACAAATTTCTTCGTCGTCCGCGTCCCAACCGTGTTGGCCGTAGTCCGGCCAGGGCTCTCCTGACAAAGAGAGAGACTTTAACGAATTCAGGATGTTGCCGAAAGGTGAGTGCTGAAAGACATCCACGGCGGTGAACTCCATGACCGGAGCCCAATCGGGCTTAACCAGGAGAGGTGCGGGATTTACGGAGTCTGGATCGGAGTCCGGCACCTCGGAGTCACGGGCCTTGCGAGGGACTAGGCCGGTATCCGGCTCTATCGCCGTAGAGATTGCAGTTTTCGGGGTGGCGTCTAACCGTCCGTCCCCGACTGGCATAGTGGGCTCCGAGCTAATGGTCGGAGCGGACACCTGAGTGGCGCTCTGGGCGTTGTCCGATGACAGAGCCAAATCATGCCCATCATGAAAGTGCGGCGCGCCCAGTTGTGGCTCGAATCCGTCGAAGATCAAGTCCCCGCGGATGTCGGCCGTGTAGTTCAAGCTTCCAAACCTGACCTGATGGCCAGGGGTGTAGCTCTCGATCTGCTCCAGATGGCCGAACGAGTCAGCCCGCAGTGCGAAGCCGCCGAATACGAAGATCTGTCCGGGGAGAAAAGTCTCATCCCAGACCGCATCGCGATTGACGAGCAAAGAAGCCATCGGGCCTAAAAGGCGAGGACATAGAGGAACTCTCAATGAAAGCACCAATGTCGGTGTCAAAACTGGCGGATCTCGGGTAGGGGGTCCCAAACTGTGCGTATAGGCGGATGGTAACAGGAGACAAGGGACACGATGTTTTTACCCAGTTTCGGGCCCTCTCGATGGAGGTAAAACCCTACTCCTGCTTGATTAGTATTGATGATATGGGTAGTACAAGAGTAGATCTACCACGAGATCGGAGTGGCTAAACCCTAGAATCTAGCCTATCGTATGATTGTTGTTCGTCCTACGGACTAAAACTCTCCAGTTTATATAGACACTGGAGAGGGCTTGGGTTACACGGAGTCAGTTACAATGGGAGGAGATCTTCATATCG